>NW_027441996.1:0-300000 GCF_048569485.1 Anomaloglossus baeobatrachus | reverse complement strand
CACTGAGGATGATTTCATTTTTCAGGGATTAGAGAGGGTGGTCCTTGTGGTGGACTGCAGGTATGGAGAGCTGTTGTCATCGTATTAGATAGATAAGAATGATTATATGTATTGTAGAAATGTCTCCTATCATGTTCCCTAATTTTTTATTATGTCCACATCCTGGTCCCCATCTTGGACATCATAACAAACGTGCACTTTTTTGTTTAATTTACACATTGGACCATAGGAAAAATGACACTACAGCTACAGAGGTGACCGTCTGATAGCCCAGCTCGACTATCCATATCTACTGAAGACCCTTTCAGCATTTTGAGAGTTGGGTGGAGGACATCATCTCTGAAAATAGGGTCCCACAGCTGCACCCCATCAGTGTGAGCAGGACTCTTAAGACTCTTAGAAGAGTCAATGCTCTGAGACCATTGGGGGCACTGAGCCCCCTCTCTTCGTCACTGAGGATGATTTCATTTTTCAGGGTTTAGAGAGGGTGGTCCTTGTGGTGGACTGCAGGTATGGAGAGCTGTTATCATCGTATTAGATAGATAAGAATGATTATATGTATTGTAGAAATGTCTCCTATCATGTTCCCTAATTTTTTATTATGTCCACATCCTGGTCCCCATCTTGGACATCATAACAAACGTGCACTTTTTTGTTTAATTTACACATTGGACCATAGGAAAAATGACACTACAGCTACAGAGGTGACCGTCTGATAGCCCAGCTCGACTATCCATCTCTACTGAAGACCCTTTCAGCTTTTTGAGAGTTGGGTGGAGGACATCATCTCTGAAAATAGGGTCCCACAGCTTCACCCCATCAGTGTGAGCAGGACTCTTAGGACTCTTAGAAGAGTCAATGCTCTGGTACCATGGGGGGCGCTTGGCCCCCTCTCTTCGTCACTGAGGATGATTTCATTTTTCAGGGATTAGAGAGGGTGGTCCTTGTGGTGGACTGCAGGTATGTAGAGCTGTTGTCATCGTATTAGATAGATAAGAATGATTATATGTATTGTAGAAATGTCTCCTATCATGTTCCCTAATTTTTTATTATGTCCACATCCTGGTCCCCATCTTGGACATCATAACAAACGTGCACTTTTTTGTTTAATTTACACATTGGACCATAGGAAAAATGACACTACAGCTACAGAGGTGATCGTCTGATAGCCCAGCTCGACTATCCATCTCTACTGAAGACCCTTTCAGCTTTTTGAGAGTTGGGTGGAGGACATCATCTCTGAAAATAGGGTCCCACAGCTGCACCCCATCAGTGTGAGCAGGACTCTTAGGACTCTTAGAAGAGTTAATGCTCTGAGACCATGGGGGCGCTTAGCCCCCTCTCTTCGTCACTGAGGATGATTTCATTTTTCAGGGATTAGAGAGGGTGGTCCTTGTGGTGGACTGCAGGTATGGAGAGCTGTTGTCATCGTATTAGATAGATAAGAATGATTATATGTATTGTAGAAATGTCTCCTATCATGTTCCCTAATTTTTTATTATGTCCACATCCTGGTCCCCATCTTGGACATCATAACAAACGTGCACTTTTTTGTTTAATTTACACATTGGACCATAGGAAAAATGACACTACAGCTACAGAGGTGACCGTCTGATAGCCCAGCTCGACTATCCATCTCTACTGAAGACCCTTTCAGCTTTTTGAGAGTTGGGTGGAGGACATCATCTCTGAAAATAGGGTCCCACAGCTGCACCCCATCAGTGTGAGCAGGACTCTTAGGACTCTTAGAAGAGTCAATGCTCTGAGACCATTGGGGGCACTTAGCCCCCTCTCTTCGTCACTGAGGATGATTTCATTTTTCAGGGATTAGGGAGGGTGGTCCTTGTGGTGGACTGCAGGTATGGAGAGCTGTTATCATCGTATTAGATAGATAAGAATGATTATATGTATTGTAGAAATGTCTCCTATCATGTTCCCTAATTTTTTATTATGTCCACATCCTGGTCCCCATCTTGGACATCATAACAAACGTGCACTTTTTTGTTTAATTTACACATTGGACCATAGGAAAAATGACACTACAGCTACAGAGGTGACCGTCTGATAGCCCAGCTCGACAATCCATCTCTACTGAAGACCCTTTCAGCTTTTTGAGAGTTGGGTGGAGGACATCATCTCTGAAAATAGGGTCCCACAGCTGCACCCCATCAGTGTGAGCAGGACTCTTAGGACTCTTAGAAGAGTCAATGCTCTGAGACCATGGGGGGCGCTTAGCCCCCTCTCTTCGTCACTGAGGATGATTTCATTTTTCAGGGATTAGAGAGGGTGGTCCTTGTGGTGGACTGCAGGTATGGAGAGCTGTTGTCATCGTATTAGATAGATAAGAATGATTATATGTATTGTAGAAATGTCTCCTATCATGTTCCCTAATTTTTTATTATGTCCACATCCTGGTCCCCATCTTGGACATCATAACAAACGTGCACTTTTTTGTTTAATTTACACATTGGACCATAGGAAAAATGACACTACAGCTACAGAGGTGACCGTCTGATAGCCCAGCTCGACTATCCATATCTACTGAAGACCCTTTCAGCATTTTGAGAGTTGGGTGGAGGACATCATCTCTGAAAATAGGGTCCCACAGCTGCACCCCATCAGTGTGAGCAGGACTCTTAAGACTCTTAGAAGAGTCAATGCTCTGAGACCATTGGGGGCACTGAGCCCCCTCTCTTCGTCACTGAGGATGATTTCATTTTTCAGGGTTTAGAGAGGGTGGTCCTTGTGGTGGACTGCAGGTATGGAGAGCTGTTATCATCGTATTAGATAGATAAGAATGATTATATGTATTGTAGAAATGTCTCCTATCATGTTCCCTAATTTTTTATTATGTCCACATCCTGGTCCCCATCTTGGACATCATAACAAACGTGCACTTTTTTGTTTAATTTACACATTGGACCATAGGAAAAATGACACTACAGCTACAGAGGTGACCGTCTGATAGCCCAGCTCGACTATCCATCTCTACTGAAGACCCTTTCAGCTTTTTGAGAGTTGGGTGGAGGACATCATCTCTGAAAATAGGGTCCCACAGCTTCACCCCATCAGTGTGAGCAGGACTCTTAGGACTCTTAGAAGAGTCAATGCTCTGGTACCATGGGGGGCGCTTGGCCCCCTCTCTTCGTCACTGAGGATGATTTCATTTTTCAGGGATTAGAGAGGGTGGTCCTTGTGGTGGACTGCAGGTATGTAGAGCTGTTGTCATCGTATTAGATAGATAAGAATGATTATATGTATTGTAGAAATGTCTCCTATCATGTTCCCTAATTTTTTATTATGTCCACATCCTGGTCCCCATCTTGGACATCATAACAAACGTGCACTTTTTTGTTTAATTTACACATTGGACCATAGGAAAAATGACACTACAGCTACAGAGGTGACCGTCTGATAGCCCAGCTCGACTATCCATCTCTACTGAAGACCCTTTCAGCTTTTTGAGAGTTGGGTGGAGGACATCATCTCTGAAAATAGGGTCCCACAGCTGCACCCCATCAGTGTGAGCAGGACTCTTAGGACTCTTAGAAGAGTTAATGCTCTGAGACCATGGGGGCGCTTAGCCCCCTCTCTTCGTCACTGAGGATGATTTCATTTTTCAGGGATTAGAGAGGGTGGTCCTTGTGGTGGACTGCAGGTATGGAGAGCTGTTGTCATCGTATTAGATAGATAAGAATGATTATATGTATTGTAGAAATGTCTCCTATCATGTTCCCTAATTTTTTATTATGTCCACATCCTGGTCCCCATCTTGGACATCATAACAAACGTGCACTTTTTTGTTTAATTTACACATTGGACCATAGGAAAAATGACACTACAGCTACAGAGGTGACTGTCTGATAGCCCAGCTCGACTATCCATCTCTACTGAAGACCCTTTCAGCTTTTTGAGAGTTGGGTGGAGGACATCATCTCTGAAAATAGGGTCCCACAGCTGCACCCCATCAGTGTGAGCAGGACTCTTAGGACTCTTAGAAGAGTCAATGCTCTGAGACCATTGGGGGCACTTAGCCCCCTCTCTTCGTCACTGAGGATGATTTCATTTTTCAGGGATTAGGGAGGGTGGTCCTTGTGGTGGACTGCAGGTATGGAGAGCTGTTATCATCGTATTAGATAGATAAGAATGATTATATGTATTGTAGAAATGTCTCCTATCATGTTCCCTAATTTTTTATTATGTCCACATCCTGGTCCCCATCTTGGACATCATAACAAACGTGCACTTTTTTGTTTAATTTACACATTGGACCATAGGAAAAATGACACTACAGCTACAGAGGTGACCGTCTGATAGCCCAGCTCGACAATCCATCTCTACTGAAGACCCTTTCAGCTTTTTGAGAGTTGGGTGGAGGACATCATCTCTGAAAATAGGGTCCCACAGCTGCACCCCATCAGTGTGAGCAGGACTCTTAGGACTCTTAGAAGAGTCAATGCTCTGAGACCATGGGGGGCGCTTAGCCCCCTCTCTTCGTCACTGAGGATGATTTCATTTTTCAGGGATTAGAGAGGGTGGTCCTTGTGGTGGACTGCAGGTATGGAGAGCTGTTGTCATCGTATTAAATAGATAAGAATGATTATATGTATTGTAGAAATGTCTCCTATCATGTTCCCTAATTTTTTATTATGTCCACATCCTGGTCCCCATCTTGGACATCATAACAAACGTGCACTTTTTTGTTTAATTTACACATTGGACCATAGGAAAAATGACACTACAGCTACAGAGGTGACCGTCTGATAGCCCAGCTCGACTATCCATCTCTACTGAAGACACTTTCAGCTTTTTGAGAGTTGGGTGGAGGACATCATCTCTGAAAATAGGGTCCCACAGCTGCACCCCATCAGTGTGAGCAGGACTCTTAGGACTCTTAGAAGAGTCAATGCTCTGAGACCATTGGGGGCACTTAGCCCCCTCTCTTCGTCACTGAGGATGATTTCATTTTTCAGGGATTAGGGAGGGTGGTCCTTGTGGTGGACTGCAGGTATGGAGAGCTGTTATCATCGTATTAGATAGATAAGAATGATTATATGTATTGTAGAAATGTCTCCTATCATGTTCCCTAATTTTTTATTATGTCCACATCCTGGTCCCCATCTTGGACATCATAACAAACGTGCACTTTTTTGTTTAATTTACACATTGGACCATAGGAAAAATGACACTACAGCTACAGAGGTGACCGTCTGATAGCCCAGCTCGACAATCCATCTCTACTGAAGACCCTTTCAGCTTTTTGAGAGTTGGGTGGAGGACATCATCTCTGAAAATAGGGTCCCACAGCTGCACCCCATCAGTGTGAGCAGGACTCTTAGGACTCTTAGAAGAGTCAATGCTCTGAGACCATGGGGGGCGCTTAGCCCCCTCTCTTCGTCACTGAGGATGATTTCATTTTTCAGGGATTAGAGAGGGTGGTCCTTGTGGTGGACTGCAGGTATGGAGAGCTGTTGTCATCGTATTAAATAGATAAGAATGATTATATGTATTGTAGAAATGTCTCCTATCATGTTCCCTAATTTTTTATTATGTCCACATCCTGGTCCCCATCTTGGACATCATAACAAACGTGCACTTTTTTGTTTAATTTACACATTGGACCATAGGAAAAATGACACTACAGCTACAGAGGTGACCGTCTGATAGCCCAGCTCGACTATCCATCTCTACTGAAGACCCTTTCAGCTTTTTGAGAGTTGGGTGGAGAACATCATCTCTGAAAATAGGGTCCCACAGCTGCACCCCATCAGTGTGAGCAGGACTCTTAGGACTCTTAGAAGAGTCAATGTTTTGAGACCATGGCCCCCTCTCTTCGTCACTGAGGATGATTTCACTTTTCAGGCAATAGAGAGGGTGGTCCTTGTGGTGGACTGCAGGTATGGAGAGCTGTTGTGATCGTATTAGATAGATAAGAATGATTATATGTATTGTAGAAATGTCTCCTATCATGTTCCCTAATTTTTTATTATGTCCACATCCTGGTCCCCATCTTGGACATCATAACAAACGTGCACTTTTTTGTTTAATTTACACATTGGACCATAGGAAAAATGACACTACAGCTACAGAGGTGACCGTCTGATAGCCCAGCTCGACTATCCATCTCTACTGAAGACCCTTTCAGCTTTTTGAGAGTTGGGTGGAGGACATCATCTCTGAAAATAGGGTCCCACAGCTGCACCCCATCAGTGTGAGCAGGACTCTTAGGATTCTTAGAAGAGTTAATGCTCTGAGACCATGGGGGCGCTTAGCCCCCTCTCTTCGTCACTGAGGATGATTTCATTTTTCAGGGATTAGAGAGGGTGGTCCTTGTGGTGGACTGCAGGTATGGAGAGCTGTTGTCATCGTATTAGATAGATAAGAATGATTATATGTATTGTAGAAATGTCTCCTATCATGTTCCCTAATTTTTTATTATGTCCACATCCTGGTCCCCATCTTGGACATCATAACAAACGTGCACTTTTTTGTTTAATTTACACATTGGACCATAGGAAAAATGACACTACAGCTACAGAGGTGACCGTCTGATAGCCCAGCTCGACTATCCATCTCTACTGAAGACCCTTTCAGCTTTTTGAGAGTTGGGTGGAGGACATCATCTCTTAAAATAGGGTCCCACAGCTGCACCCCATCAGTGTAAGCAGGACTCTTAGGACTCTTAGAAGAGTCAATGCTCTAAAACCATGGGGGGCGCTTAGCCCCCTCTCTTCGTCCCTGAGGATGATTTCATTTTTCAGGGATTAGAGAGGGTGGTCCTTGTGGTGGACTGCAGGTATGGAGAGCTGTTGTCATCGTATTAGATAGATAAGAATGATTATATGTATTGTAGAAATGTCTCCTATCATGTTCCCTAATTTTTTATTATGTCCACATCCTGGTCCCCATCTTGGACATCATAACAAACGTGCACTTTTTTGTTTAATTTACACATTGGACCATAGGAAAAATGACACTACAGCTACAGAGGTGACCGTCTGATAGCCCAGCTCGACTATCCATCTCTACTGAAGACCCTTTCAGCTTTTTGAGAGTTGGGTGGAGGACATCATCTCTGAAAATAGGGTCCCACAGCTGCACCCCATCAGTGTGAGCAGGACTCTTAGGACTCTTAGAAGAGTCAATGCTCTGAGACCATTGGGGGCACTTAGCCCCCTCTCTTCGTCACTGAGGATGATTTCATTTTTCAGGGATTAGAGAGGGTGGTCCTTGTGGTGGACTGCAGGTATGGAGAGCTGTTATCATCGTATTAGATAGATAAGAATGATTATATGTATTGTAGAAATGTCTCCTATCATGTTCCCTAATTTTTTATTATGTCCACATCCTGGTCCCCATCTTGGACATCATAACAAACGTGCACTTTTTTGTTTAATTTACACATTGGACCATAGGAAAAATGACACTACAGCTACAGAGGTGACCGTCTGATAGCCCAGCTCGACAATCCATCTCTACTGAAGACCCTTTCAGCTTTTTGAGAGTTGGGTGGAGGACATCATCTCTGAAAATAGGGTCCCACAGCTGCACCCCATCAGTGTGAGCAGGACTCTTAGGACTCTTAGAAGAGTCAATGCTCTCAGACCATGGGGGGCGCTTAGCCCCCTCTCTTCGTCACTGAGGATGATTTCATTTTTCAGGGATTAGAGAGGGTGGTCCTTGTGGTGGACTGCAGGTATGGAGAGCTGTTGTCATCGTATTAAATAGATAAGAATGATTATATGTATTGTAGAAATGTCTCCTATCATGTTCCCTAATTTTTTATTATGTCCACATCCTGGTCCCCATCTTGGACATCATAACAAACGTGCACTTTTTTGTTTAATTTACACATTGGACCATAGGAAAAATGACACTACAGCTACAGAGGTGACCGTCTGATAGCCCAGATCGACTATCCATCTCTACTGAAGACCCTTTCAGCTTTTTGAGAGTTGGGTGGAGAACATCATCTCTGAAAATAGGGTCCCACAGCTGCACCCCATCAGTGTGAGCAGGACTCTTAGGACTCTTAGAAGAGTCAATGTTTTGAGACCATGGGGGGCGCTTAGCCCCCTCTCTTCGTCACTGAGGATGATTTCACTTTTCAGGGAATAGAGAGGGTGGTCCTTGTGGTGGACTGCAGGTATGGAGAGCTGTTGTCATCGTATTAGATAGATAAGAATGATTATATGTATTGTAGAAATGTCTCCTATCATGTTCCCTATTTTTTTATTATGTCCACATCCTGGTCCCCATCTTGGAAATCATAACAAACGTGCACTTTTTTGTTTAATTTACACATTGGACCATAGGAAAAATGACACTACAGCTACAGAGGTGACCGTCTGGTAGCCCAGCTCGACTATCCATCTCTACTGAAGACCCTTTCAGCTTTTTGAGAGTTGGGTGGAGGACATCATCTCTGAAAATAGGGTCCCACAGCTGCACCCCATCAGTGTGAGCAGGACTCTTAGGACTCTTAGAAGAGTCAATGTTTTGAGACCATGGGGGGCGCTTAGCCCCCTCTCTTCGTCACTGAGGATGATTTCATTTTTCAGGGATTAGAGAGAGTGGTCCTTGTGGTGGACTGCAGGTATGGAGAGCTGTTGTGATCGTATTAGATAGATAAGAATGATTATATGTATTGTAGAAATGTCTCCTATCATGTTCCCTAATTTTTTATTATGTCCACATCCTGGTCCCCATCTTGGACATCATAACAAACGTGCACTTTTTTGTTTAATTTACACATTGGACCATAGGAAAAATGACACTACAGCTACAGAGGTGACCGTCTGATAGCCCAGCTCGACTATCCATCTCTACTGAAGACCCTTTCAGCTTTTTGAGAGTTGGGTGGAGGACATCATCTCTTAAAATAGGGTCCCACAGCTGCACCCCATCAGTGTAAGCAGGACTCTTAGGACTCTTAGAAGAGTCAATGCTCTAAAACCATGGGGGGCGCTTAGCCCCCTCTCTTCGTCCCTGAGGATGATTTCATTTTTCAGGGATTAGAGAGGGTGGTCCTTGTGGTGGACTGCAGGTATGGAGAGCTGTTGTCATCGTATTAGATAGATAAGAATGATTATATGTATTGTAGAAATGTCTCCTATCATGTTCCCTAATTTTTTATTATGTCCACATCCTGGTCCCCATCTTGGACATCATAACAAACGTGCACTTTTTTGTTTAATTTACACATTGGACCATAGGAAAAATGACACTACAGCTACAGAGGTGACCGTCTGATAGCCCAGCTCGACTATCCATCTCTACTGAAGACCCTTTCAGCTTTTTGAGAGTTGGGTGGAGGACATCATCTCTGAAAATAGGGTCCCACAGCTGCACCCCATCAGTGTGAGCAGGACTCTTAGGACTCTTAGAAGAGTTAATGCTCTGAGACCATGGGGGCGCTTAGCCCCCTCTCTTCGTCACTGAGGATGATTTCATTTTTCAGGGATTAGAGAGGGTGGTCCTTGTGGTGGACTGCAGGTATGGAGAGCTGTTGTCATCGTATTAGATAGATAAGAATGATTATATGTATTGTAGAAATGTCTCCTATCATGTTCCCTAATTTTTTATTATGTCCACATCCTGGTCCCCATCTTGGACATCATAACAAACGTGCACTTTTTTGTTTAATTTACACATTGGACCATAGGAAAAATGACACTACAGCTACAGAGGTGACCGTCTGATAGCCCAGCTCGACTATCCATCTCTACTGAAGACCCTTTCAGCTTTTTGAGAGTTGGGTGGAGGACATCATCTCTTAAAATAGGGTCCCACAGCTGCACCCCATCAGTGTAAGCAGGACTCTTAGGACTCTTAGAAGAGTCAATGCTCTAAAACCATGGGGGGCGCTTACCCCCTCTCTTCGTCCCTGAGGATGATTTCATTTTTCAGGGATTAGAGAGGGTGGTCCTTGTGGTGGACTGCAGGTATGGAGAGCTGTTGTCATCGTATTAGATAGATAAGAATGATTATATGTATTGTAGAAATGTCTCCTATCATGTTCCCTAATTTTTTATTATGTCCACATCCTGGTCCCCATCTTGGACATCATAACAAACGTGCACTTTTTTGTTTAATTTACACATTGGACCATAGGAAAAATGACACTACAGCTACAGAGGTGACCGTCTGATAGCCCAGCTCGACTATCCATCTCTACTGAAGACCCTTTCAGCTTTTTGAGAGTTGGGTGGAGGACATCATCTCTGAAAATAGGGTCCCACAGCTGCACCCCATCAGTGTGAGCAGGACTCTTAGGACTCTTAGAAGAGTTAATGCTCTGAGACCATGGGGGCGCTTAGCCCCCTCTCTTCGTCACTGAGGATGATTTCATTTTTCAGGGATTAGAGAGGGTGGTCCTTGTGGTGGACTGCAGGTATGGAGAGCTGTTGTCATCGTATTAGATAGATAAGAATGATTATATGTATTGTAGAAATGTCTCCTATCATGTTCCCTAATTTTTTATTATGTCCACATCCTGGTCCCCATCTTGGACATCATAACAAACGTGCACTTTTTTGTTTAATTTACACATTGGACCATAGGAAAAATGACACTACAGCTACAGAGGTGACCGTCTGATAGCCCAGCTCGACTATCCATCTCTACTGAAGACCCTTTCAGCTTTTTGAGAGTTGGGTGGAGGACATCATCTCTGAAAATAGGGTCCCACAGCTGCACCCCATCAGTGTGAGCAGGACTCTTAGGACTCTTAGAAGAGTCAATGCTCTGAGACCATTGGGGGCACTTAGCCCCCTCTCTTCGTCACTGAGGATGATTTCATTTTTCAGGGATTAGAGAGGGTGGTCCTTGTGGTGGACTGCAGGTATGGAGAGCTGTTATCATCGTATTAGATAGATAAGAATGATTATATGTATTGTAGAAATGTCTCCTATCATGTTCCCTAATTTTTTATTATGTCCACATCCTGGTCCCCATCTTGGACATCATAACAAACGTGCACTTTTTTGTTTAATTTACACATTGGACCATAGGAAAAATGACACTACAGCTACAGAGGTGACCGTCTGATAGCCCAGCTCGACAATCCATCTCTACTGAAGACCCTTTCAGCTTTTTGAGAGTTGGGTGGAGGACATCATCTCTGAAAATAGGGTCCCACAGCTGCACCCCATCAGTGTGAGCAGGACTCTTAGGACTCTTAGAAGAGTCAATGCTCTCAGACCATGGGGGGCGCTTAGCCCCCTCTCTTCGTCACTGAGGATGATTTCATTTTTCAGGGATTAGAGAGGGTGGTCCTTGTGGTGGACTGCAGGTATGGAGAGCTGTTGTCATCGTATTAAATAGATAAGAATGATTATATGTATTGTAGAAATGTCTCCTATCATGTTCCCTAATTTTTTATTATGTCCACATCCTGGTCCCCATCTTGGACATCATAACAAACGTGCACTTTTTTGTTTAATTTACACATTGGACCATAGGAAAAATGACACTACAGCTACAGAGGTGACCGTCTGATAGCCCAGCTCGACTATCCATCTCTACTGAAGACCCTTTCAGCTTTTTGAGAGTTGGGTGGAGAACATCATCTCTGAAAATAGGGTCCCACAGCTGCACCCCATCAGTGTGAGCAGGACTCTTAGGACTCTTAGAAGAGTCAATGTTTTGAGACCATGGGGGGCGCTTAGCCCCCTCTCTTCGTCACTGAGGATGATTTCACTTTTCAGGGAATAGAGAGGGTGGTCCTTGTGGTGGACTGCAGGTATGGAGAGCTGTTGTCATCGTATTAGATAGATAAGAATGATTATATGTATTGTAGAAATGTCTCCTATCATGTTCCCTATTTTTTTATTATGTCCACATCCTGGTCCCCATCTTGGAAATCATAACAAACGTGCACTTTTTTGTTTAATTTACACATTGGACCATAGGAAAAATGACACTACAGCTACAGAGGTGACCGTCTGGTAGCCCAGCTCGACTATCCATCTCTACTGAAGACCCTTTCAGCTTTTTGAGAGTTGGGTGGAGGACATCATCTCTGAAAATAGGGTCCCACAGCTGCACCCCATCAGTGTGAGCAGGACTCTTAGGACTCTTAGAAGAGTCAATGTTTTGAGACCATGGGGGGCGCTTAGCCCCCTCTCTTCGTCACTGAGGATGATTTCATTTTTCAGGGATTAGAGAGAGTGGTCCTTGTGGTGGACTGCAGGTATGGAGAGCTGTTGTGATCGTATTAGATAGATAAGAATGATTATATGTATTGTAGAAATGTCTCCTATCATGTTCCCTAATTTTTTATTATGTCCACATCCTGGTCCCCATCTTGGACATCATAACAAACGTGCACTTTTTTGTTTAATTTACACATTGGACCATAGGAAAAATGACACTACAGCTACAGAGGTGACCGTCTGATAGCCCAGCTCGACTATCCATCTCTACTGAAGACCCTTTCAGCTTTTTGAGAGTTGGGTGGAGGACATCATCTCTTAAAATAGGGTCCCACAGCTGCACCCCATCAGTGTAAGCAGGACTCTTAGGACTCTTAGAAGAGTCAATGCTCTAAAACCATGGGGGGCGCTTAGCCCCCTCTCTTCGTCCCTGAGGATGATTTCATTTTTCAGGGATTAGAGAGGGTGGTCCTTGTGGTGGACTGCAGGTATGGAGAGCTGTTGTCATCGTATTAGATAGATAAGAATGATTATATGTATTGTAGAAATGTCTCCTATCATGTTCCCTAATTTTTTATTATGTCCACATCCTGGTCCCCATCTTGGACATCATAACAAACGTGCACTTTTTTGTTTAATTTACACATTGGACCATAGGAAAAATGACACTACAGCTACAGAGGTGACCGTCTGATAGCCCAGCTCGACTATCCATCTCTACTGAAGACCCTTTCAGCTTTTTGAGAGTTGGGTGGAGGACATCATCTCTTAAAATAGGGTCCCACAGCTGCACCCCATCAGTGTAAGCAGGATTCTTAGGACTCTTAGAAGAGTCAATGCTCTAAAACCATGGGGGGCGCTTACCCCCTCTCTTCGTCCCTGAGGATGATTTCATTTTTCAGGGATTAGAGAGGGTGGTCCTTGTGGTGGACTGCAGGTATGGAGAGCTGTTGTCATCGTATTAGATAGATAAGAATGATTATATGTATTGTAGAAATGTCTCCTATCATGTTCCCTAATTTTTTATTATGTCCACATCCTGGTCCCCATCTTGGACATCATAACAAACGTGCACTTTTTTGTTTAATTTACACATTGGACCATAGGAAAAATGACACTACAGCTACAGAGGTGACCGTCTGATAGCCCAGCTCGACTATCCATCTCTACTGAAGACCCTTTCAGCTTTTTGAGAGTTGGGTGGAGAACATCATCTCTGAAAATAGGGTCCCACAGCTGCACCCCATCAGTGTGAGCAGGACTCTTAGGACTCTTAGAAGAGTCAATGTTTTGAGACCATGGGGGGCGCTTAGCCCCCTCTCTTCGTCACTGAGGATGATTTCACTTTTCAGGGAATAGAGAGGGTGGTCCTTGTGGTGGACTGCAGGTATGGAGAGCTGTTGTCATCGTATTAGATAGATAAGAATGATTATATGTATTGTAGAAATGTCTCCTATCATGTTCCCTATTTTTTTATTATGTCCACATCCTGGTCCCCATCTTGGAAATCATAACAAACGTGCACTTTTTTGTTTAATTTACACATTGGACCATAGGAAAAATGACACTACAGCTACAGAGGTGACCGTCTGGTAGCCCAGCTCGACTATCCATCTCTACTGAAGACCCTTTCAGCTTTTTGAGAGTTGGGTGGAGGACATCATCTCTGAAAATAGGGTCCCACAGCTGCACCCCATCAGTGTGAGCAGGACTCTTAGGACTCTTAGAAGAGTCAATGTTTTGAGACCATGGGGGGCGCTTAGCCCCCTCTCTTCGTCACTGAGGATGATTTCATTTTTCAGGGATTAGAGAGAGTGGTCCTTGTGGTGGACTGCAGGTATGGAGAGCTGTTGTGATCGTATTAGATAGATAAGAATGATTATATGTATTGTAGAAATGTCTCCTATCATGTTCCCTAATTTTTTATTATGTCCACATCCTGGTCCCCATCTTGGACATCATAACAAACGTGCACTTTTTTGTTTAATTTACACATTGGACCATAGGAAAAATGACACTACAGCTACAGAGGTGACCGTCTGATAGCCCAGCTCGACTATCCATCTCTACTGAAGACCCTTTCAGCTTTTTGAGAGTTGGGTGGAGGACATCATCTCTTAAAATAGGGTCCCACAGCTGCACCCCATCAGTGTAAGCAGGACTCTTAGGACTCTTAGAAGAGTCAATGCTCTAAAACCATGGGGGGCGCTTAGCCCCCTCTCTTCGTCCCTGAGGATGATTTCATTTTTCAGGGATTAGAGAGGGTGGTCCTTGTGGTGGACTGCAGGTATGGAGAGCTGTTGTCATCGTATTAGATAGATAAGAATGATTATATGTATTGTAGAAATGTCTCCTATCATGTTCCCTAATTTTTTATTATGTCCACATCCTGGTCCCCATCTTGGACATCATAACAAACGTGCACTTTTTTGTTTAATTTACACATTGGACCATAGGAAAAATGACACTACAGCTACAGAGGTGACCGTCTGATAGCCCAGCTCGACTATCCATCTCTACTGAAGACCCTTTCAGCTTTTTGAGAGTTGGGTGGAGGACATCATCTCTGAAAATAGGGTCCCACAGCTGCACCCCATCAGTGTGAGCAGGACTCTTAGGACTCTTAGAAGAGTTAATGCTCTGAGACCATGGGGGGCGCTTAGCCCCCTCTCTTCGTCACTGAGGATGATTTCATTTTTCAGGGATTAGAGAGGGTGGTCCTTGTGGTGGACTGCAGGTATGGAGAGCTGTTGTCATCGTATTAGATAGATAAGAATGATTATATGTATTGTAGAAATGTCTCCTATCATGTTCCCTAATTTTTTATTATGTCCACATCCTGGTCCCCATCTTGGACATCATAACAAACGTGCACTTTTTTGTTTAATTTACACATTGGACCATAGGAAAAATGACACTACAGCTACAGAGGTGACCGTCTGATAGCCCAGCTCGACTATCCATCTCTACTGAAGACCCTTTCAGCTTTTTGAGAGTTGGGTGGAGGACATCATCTCTTAAAATAGGGTCCCACAGCTGCACCCCATCAGTGTAAGCAGGACTCTTAGGACTCTTAGAAGAGTCAATGCTCTAAAACCATGGGGGGCGCTTACCCCCTCTCTTCGTCCCTGAGGATGATTTCATTTTTCAGGGATTAGAGAGGGTGGTCCTTGTGGTGGACTGCAGGTATGGAGAGCTGTTGTCATCGTATTAGATAGATAAGAATGATTATATGTATTGTAGAAATGTCTCCTATCATGTTCCCTAATTTTTTATTATGTCCACATCCTGGTCCCCATCTTGGACATCATAACAAACGTGCACTTTTTTGTTTAATTTACACATTGGACCATAGGAAAAATGACACTACAGCTACAGAGGTGACCGTCTGATAGCCCAGCTCGACTATCCATCTCTACTGAAGACCCTTTCAGCTTTTTGAGAGTTGGGTGGAGGACATCATCTCTGAAAATAGGGTCCCACAGCTGCACCCCATCAGTGTGAGCAGGACTCTTAGGACTCTTAGAAGAGTTAATGCTCTGAGACCATGGGGGCGCTTAGCCCCCTCTCTTCGTCACTGAGGATGATTTCATTTTTCAGGGATTAGAGAGGGTGGTCCTTGTGGTGGACTGCAGGTATGGAGAGCTGTTGTCATCGTATTAGATAGATAAGAATGATTATATGTATTGTAGAAATGTCTCCTATCATGTTCCCTAATTTTTTATTATGTCCACATCCTGGTCCCCATCTTGGACATCATAACAAACGTGCACTTTTTTGTTTAATTTACACATTGGACCATAGAAAAAATGACACTACAGCTACAGAGGTGACCGTCTGATAGCCCAGCTCGACTATCCATCTCTACTGAAGACCCTTTCAGCTTTTTGAGAGTTGGGTGGAGGACATCATCTCTGAAAATAGGGTCCCACAGCTGCACCCCATCAGTGTGAGCAGGACTCTTAGGACTCTTAGAAGAGTCAATGCTCTGAGACCATTGGGGGCACTTAGCCCCCTCTCTTCGTCACTGAGGATGATTTCATTTTTCAGGGATTAGAGAGGGTGGTCCTTGTGGTGGACTGCAGGTATGGAGAGCTGTTATCATCGTATAAGATAGATAAGAATGATTATATGTATTGTAGAAATGTCTCCTATCATGTTCCCTAATTTTTTATTATGTCCACATCCTGGTCCCCATCTTGGACATCATAACAAACGTGCACTTTTTTGTTTAATTTACACATTGGACCATAGGAAAAATGACACTACAGCTACAGAGGTGACCGTCTGATAGCCCAGCTCGACAATCCATCTCTACTGAAGACCCTTTCAGCTTTTTGAGAGTTGGGTGGAGGACATCATCTCTGAAAATAGGGTCCCACAGCTGCACCCCATCAGTGTGAGCAGGACTCTTAGGACTCTTAGAAGAGTCAATGCTCTCAGACCATGGGGGGCGCTTAGCCCCCTCTCTTCGTCACTGAGGATGATTTCATTTTTCAGGGATTAGAGAGGGTGGTCCTTGTGGTGGACTGCAGGTATGGAGAGCTGTTGTCATCGTATTAAATAGATAAGAATGATTATATGTATTGTAGAAATGTCTCCTATCATGTTCCCTAATTTTTTATTATGTCCACATCCTGGTCCCCATCTTGGACATCATAACAAACGTGCACTTTTTTGTTTAATTTACACATTGGACCATAGGAAAAATGACACTACAGCTACAGAGGTGACCGTCTGATAGCCCAGCTCGACTATCCATCTCTACTGAAGACCCTTTCAGCTTTTTGAGAGTTGGGTGGAGAACATCATCTCTGAAAATAGGGTCCCACAGCTGCACCCCATCAGTGTGAGCAGGACTCTTAGGACTCTTAGAAGAGTCAATGTTTTGAGACCATGGGGGGCGCTTAGCCCCCTCTCTTCGTCACTGAGGATGATTTCACTTTTCAGGGAATAGAGAGGGTGGTCCTTGTGGTGGACTGCAGGTATGGAGAGCTGTTGTCATCGTATTAGATAGATAAGAATGATTATATGTATTGTAGAAATGTCTCCTATCATGTTCCCTATTTTTTTATTATGTCCACATCCTGGTCCCCATCTTGGACATCATAACAAACGTGCACTTTTTTGTTTAATTTACACATTGGACCATAGAAAAAATGACACTACAGCTACAGAGGTGACCGTCTGATAGCCCAGCTCGACTATCCATCTCTACTGAAGACCCTTTCAGCTTTTTGAGAGTTGGGTGGAGGACATCATCTCTGAAAATAGGGTCCCACAGCTGCACCCCATCAGTGTGAGCAGGACTCTTAGGACTCTTAGAAGAGTCAATGCTCTGAGACCATTGGGGGCACTTAGCCCCCTCTCTTCGTCACTGAGGATGATTTCATTTTTCAGGGATTAGAGAGGGTGGTCCTTGTGGTGGACTGCAGGTATGGAGAGCTGTTATCATCGTATAAGATAGATAAGAATGATTATATGTATTGTAGAAATGTCTCCTATCATGTTCCCTAATTTTTTATTATGTCCACATCCTGGTCCCCATCTTGGACATCATAACAAACGTGCACTTTTTTGTTTAATTTACACATTGGACCATAGGAAAAATGACACTACAGCTACAGAGGTGACCGTCTGATAGCCCAGCTCGACAATCCATCTCTACTGAAGACCCTTTCAGCTTTTTGAGAGTTGGGTGGAGGACATCATCTCTGAAAATAGGGTCCCACAGCTGCACCCCATCAGTGTGAGCAGGACTCTTAGGACTCTTAGAAGAGTCAATGCTCTCAGACCATGGGGGGCGCTTAGCCCCCTCTCTTCGTCACTGAGGATGATTTCATTTTTCAGGGATTAGAGAGGGTGGTCCTTGTGGTGGACTGCAGGTATGGAGAGCTGTTGTCATCGTATTAAATAGATAAGAATGATTATATGTATTGTAGAAATGTCTCCTATCATGTTCCCTAATTTTTTATTATGTCCACATCCTGGTCCCCATCTTGGACATCATAACAAACGTGCACTTTTTTGTTTAATTTACACATTGGACCATAGGAAAAATGACACTACAGCTACAGAGGTGACCGTCTGATAGCCCAGCTCGACTATCCATCTCTACTGAAGACCCTTTCAGCTTTTTGAGAGTTGGGTGGAGAACATCATCTCTGAAAATAGGGTCCCACAGCTGCACCCCATCAGTGTGAGCAGGACTCTTAGGACTCTTAGAAGAGTCAATGTTTTGAGACCATGGGGGGCGCTTAGCCCCCTCTCTTCGTCACTGAGGATGATTTCACTTTTCAGGGAATAGAGAGGGTGGTCCTTGTGGTGGACTGCAGGTATGGAGAGCTGTTGTCATCGTATTAGATAGATAAGAATGATTATATGTATTGTAGAAATGTCTCCTATCATGTTCCCTATTTTTTTATTATGTCCACATCCTGGTCCCCATCTTGGAAATCATAACAAACGTGCACTTTTTTGTTTAATTTACACATTGGACCATAGGAAAAATGACACTACAGCTACAGAGGTGACCGTCTGGTAGCCCAGCTCGACTATCCATCTCTACTGAAGACCCTTTCAGCTTTTTGAGAGTTGGGTGGAGGACATCATCTCTGAAAATAGGGTCCCACAGCTGCACCCCATCAGTGTGAGCAGGACTCTTAGGACTCTTAGAAGAGTCAATGTTTTGAGACCATGGGGGGCGCTTAGCCCCCTCTCTTCGTCACTGAGGATGATTTCATTTTTCAGGGATTAGAGAGAGTGGTCCTTGTGGTGGACTGCAGGTATGGAGAGCTGTTGTGATCGTATTAGATAGATAAGAATGATTATATGTATTGTAGAAATGTCTCCTATCATGTTCCCTAATTTTTTATTATGTCCACATCCTGGTCCCCATCTTGGACATCATAACAAACGTGCACTTTTTTGTTTAATTTACACATTGGACCATAGGAAAAATGACACTACAGCTACAGAGGTGACCGTCTGATAGCCCAGCTCGACTATCCATCTCTACTGAAGACCCTTTCAGCTTTTTGAGAGTTGGGTGGAGGACATCATCTCTTAAAATAGGGTCCCACAGCTGCACCCCATCAGTGTAAGCAGGACTCTTAGGACTCTTAGAAGAGTCAATGCTCTAAAACCATGGGGGGCGCTTAGCCCCCTCTCTTCGTCCCTGAGGATGATTTCATTTTTCAGGGATTAGAGAGGGTGGTCCTTGTGGTGGACTGCAGGTATGGAGAGCTGTTGTCATCGTATTAGATAGATAAGAATGATTATATGTATTGTAGAAATGTCTCCTATCATGTTCCCTAATTTTTTATTATGTCCACATCCTGGTCCCCATCTTGGACATCATAACAAACGTGCACTTTTTTGTTTAATTTACACATTGGACCATAGGAAAAATGACACTACAGCTACAGAGGTGACCGTCTGATAGCCCAGCTCGACTATCCATCTCTACTGAAGACCCTTTCAGCTTTTTGAGAGTTGGGTGGAGGACATCATCTCTGAAAATAGGGTCCCACAGCTGCACCCCATCAGTGTGAGCAGGACTCTTAGGACTCTTAGAAGAGTTAATGCTCTGAGACCATGGGGGCGCTTAGCCCCCTCTCTTCGTCACTGAGGATGATTTCATTTTTCAGGGATTAGAGAGGGTGGTCCTTGTGGTGGACTGCAGGTATGGAGAGCTGTTGTCATCGTATTAGATAGATAAGAATGATTATATGTATTGTAGAAATGTCTCCTATCATGTTCCCTAATTTTTTATTATGTCCACATCCTGGTCCCCATCTTGGACATCATAACAAACGTGCACTTTTTTGTTTAATTTACACATTGGACCATAGGAAAAATGACACTACAGCTACAGAGGTGACCGTCTGATAGCCCAGCTCGACTATCCATCTCTACTGAAGACCCTTTCAGCTTTTTGAGAGTTGGGTGGAGGACATCATCTCTTAAAATAGGGTCCCACAGCTGCACCCCATCAGTGTAAGCAGGACTCTTAGGACTCTTAGAAGAGTCAATGCTCTAAAACCATGGGGGGCGCTTACCCCCTCTCTTCGTCCCTGAGGATGATTTCATTTTTCAGGGATTAGAGAGGGTGGTCCTTGTGGTGGACTGCAGGTATGGAGAGCTGTTGTCATCGTATTAGATAGATAAGAATGATTATATGTATTGTAGAAATGTCTCCTATCATGTTCCCTAATTTTTTATTATGTCCACATCCTGGTCCCCATCTTGGACATCATAACAAACGTGCACTTTTTTGTTTAATTTACACATTGGACCATAGGAAAAATGACACTACAGCTACAGAGGTGACCGTCTGATAGCCCAGCTCGACTATCCATCTCTACTGAAGACCCTTTCAGCTTTTTGAGAGTTGGGTGGAGGACATCATCTCTGAAAATAGGGTCCCACAGCTGCACCCCATCAGTGTGAGCAGGACTCTTAGGACTCTTAGAAGAGTTAATGCTCTGAGACCATGGGGGCGCTTAGCCCCCTCTCTTCGTCACTGAGGATGATTTCATTTTTCAGGGATTAGAGAGGGTGGTCCTTGTGGTGGACTGCAGGTATGGAGAGCTGTTGTCATCGTATTAGATAGATAAGAATGATTATATGTATTGTAGAAATGTCTCCTATCATGTTCCCTAATTTTTTATTATGTCCACATCCTGGTCCCCATCTTGGACATCATAACAAACGTGCACTTTTTTGTTTAATTTACACATTGGACCATAGGAAAAATGACACTACAGCTACAGAGGTGACCGTCTGATAGCCCAGCTCGACTATCCATCTCTACTGAAGACCCTTTCAGCTTTTTGAGAGTTGGGTGGAGGACATCATCTCTGAAAATAGGGTCCCACAGCTGCACCCCATCAGTGTGAGCAGGACTCTTAGGACTCTTAGAAGAGTCAATGTTTTGAGACCATGGGGGGCGCTTAGCCCCCTCTCTTCGTCACTGAGGATGATTTCACTTTTCAGGGAATAGAGAGGGTGGTCCTTGTGGTGGACTGCAGGTATGGAGAGCTGTTGTCATCGTATTAGATAGATAAGAATGATTATATGTATTGTAGAAATGTCTCCTATCATGTTCCCTATTTTTTTATTATGTCCACATCCTGGTCCCCATCTTGGAAATCATAACAAACGTGCACTTTTTTGTTTAATTTACACATTGGACCATAGGAAAAATGACACTACAGCTACAGAGGTGACCGTCTGGTAGCCCAGCTCGACTATCCATCTCTACTGAAGACCCTTTCAGCTTTTTGAGAGTTGGGTGGAGGACATCATCTCTGAAAATAGGGTCCCACAGCTGCACCCCATCAGTGTGAGCAGGACTCTTAGGACTCTTAGAAGAGTCAATGTTTTGAGACCATGGGGGGCGCTTAGCCCCCTCTCTTCGTCACTGAGGATGATTTCATTTTTCAGGGATTAGAGAGAGTGGTCCTTGTGGTGGACTGCAGGTATGGAGAGCTGTTGTGATCGTATTAGATAGATAAGAATGATTATATGTATTGTAGAAATGTCTCCTATCATGTTCCCTAATTTTTTATTATGTCCACATCCTGGTCCCCATCTTGGACATCATAACAAACGTGCACTTTTTTGTTTAATTTACACATTGGACCATAGGAAAAATGACACTACAGCTACAGAGGTGACCGTCTGATAGCCCAGCTCGACTATCCATCTCTACTGAAGACCCTTTCAGCTTTTTGAGAGTTGGGTGGAGGACATCATCTCTTAAAATAGGGTCCCACAGCTGCACCCCATCAGTGTAAGCAGGACTCTTAGGACTCTTAGAAGAGTCAATGCTCTAAAACCATGGGGGGCGCTTAGCCCCCTCTCTTCATCCCTGAGGATGATTTCATTTTTCAGGGATTAGAGAGGGTGGTCCTTGTGGTGGACTGCAGGTATGGAGAGCTGTTGTCATCGTATTAGATAGATAAGAATGATTATATGTATTGTAGAAATGTCTCCTATCATGTTCCCTAATTTTTTATTATGTCCACATCCTGGTCCCCATCTTGGACATCATAACAAACGTGCACTTTTTTGTTTAATTTACACATTGGACCATAGGAAAAATGACACTACAGCTACAGAGGTGACCGTCTGATAGCCCAGCTCGACTATCCATCTCTACTGAAGACCCTTTCAGCTTTTTGAGAGTTGGGTGGAGGACATCATCTCTGAAAATAGGGTCCCACAGCTGCACCCCATCAGTGTGAGCAGGACTCTTAGGACTCTTAGAAGAGTTAATGCTCTGAGACCATGGGGGCGCTTAGCCCCCTCTCTTCGTCACTGAGGATGATTTCATTTTTCAGGGATTAGAGAGGGTGGTCCTTGTGGTGGACTGCAGGTATGGAGAGCTGTTGTCATCGTATTAGATAGATAAGAATGATTATATGTATTGTAGAAATGTCTCCTATCATGTTCCCTAATTTTTTATTATGTCCACATCCTGGTCCCCATCTTGGACATCATAACAAACGTGCACTTTTTTGTTTAATTTACACATTGGACCATAGGAAAAATGACACTACAGCTACAGAGGTGACCGTCTGATAGCCCAGCTCGACTATCCATCTCTACTGAAGACCCTTTCAGCTTTTTGAGAGTTGGGTGGAGGACATCATCTCTTAAAATAGGGTCCCACAGCTGCACCCCATCAGTGTAAGCAGGACTCTTAGGACTCTTAGAAGAGTCAATGCTCTAAAACCATGGGGGGCGCTTAGCCCCCTCTCTTCGTCCCTGAGGATGATTTCATTTTTCAGGGATTAGAGAGGGTGGTCCTTGTGGTGGACTGCAGGTATGGAGAGCTGTTGTCATCGTATTAGATAGATAAGAATGATTATATGTATTGTAGAAATGTCTCCTATCATGTTCCCTAATTTTTTATTATGTCCACATCCTGGTCCCCATCTTGGACATCATAACAAACGTGCACTTTTTTGTTTAATTTACACATTGGACCATAGGAAAAATGACACTACAGCTACAGAGGTGACCGTCTGATAGCCCAGCTCGACTATCCATCTCTACTGAAGACCCTTTCAGCTTTTTGAGAGTTGGGTGGAGGACATCATCTCTGAAAATAGGGTCCCACAGCTGCACCCCATCAGTGTGAGCAGGACTCTTAGGACTCTTAGAAGAGTTAATGCTCTGAGACCATGGGGGCGCTTAGCCCCCTCTCTTCGTCACTGAGGATGATTTCATTTTTCAGGGATTAGAGAGGGTGGTCCTTGTGGTGGACTGCAGGTATGGAGAGCTGTTGTCATCGTATTAGATAGATAAGAATGATTATATGTATTGTAGAAATGTCTCCTATCATGTTCCCTAATTTTTTATTATGTCCACATCCTGGTCCCCATCTTGGACATCATAACAAACGTGCACTTTTTTGTTTAATTTACACATTGGACCATAGGAAAAATGACACTACAGCTACAGAGGTGACCGTCTGATAGCCCAGCTCGACTATCCATCTCTACTGAAGACCCTTTCAGCTTTTTGAGAGTTGGGTGGAGGACATCATCTCTGAAAATAGGGTCCCACAGCTGCACCCCATCAGTGTGAGCAGGACTCTTAGGACTCTTAGAAGAGTCAATGCTCTGAGACCATTGGGGGCACTTAGCCCCCTCTCTTCATCACTGAGGATGATTTCATTTTTCAGGGATTAGAGAGGGTGGTCCTTGTGGTGGACTGCAGATATGGAGAGCTGTTATCATCGTATTAGATAGATAAGAATGATTATATGTATTGTAGAAATGTCTCCTATCATGTTCCCTAATTTTTTATTATGTCCACATCCTGGTCCCCATCTTGGACATCATAACAAACGTGCACTTTTTTGTTTAATTTAAACATTGGACCATAGGAAAAATGACACTACAGCTACAGAGGTGACCGTCTGATAGCCCAGCTCGACTATCCATCTCTACTGAAGACCCTTTCAGCTTTTTGAGAGTTGGTTGGAGGACATCATCTCTTAAAATAGGGTCCCACAGCTGCACCCCATCAGTGTAAGCAGGACTCTTAGGACTCTTAGAAGAGTCAATGCTCTAAAACTATGGGGGGCGCTTAGCCCCCTCTCTTCGTCCCTGAGGATGATTTCATTTTTCAGGGATTAGAGAGGGTGGTCCTTGTGGTGGACTGCAGGTATGGAGAGCTGTTGTCATCGTATTAGATAGATAAGAATGATTATATGTATTGTAGAAATGTCTCCTATCATGTTCCCTAATTTTTTATTATGTCCACATCCTGGTCCCCATCTTGGACATCATAACAAACGTGCACTTTTTTGTTTAATTTACACATTGGACCATAGGAAAAATGACACTACAGCTACAGAGGTGACCGTCTGATAGCCCAGCTCGACTATCCATCTCTACTGAAGACCCTTTCAGCTTTTTGAGAGTTGGGTGGAGGACATCATCTCTGAAAATAGGGTCCCACAGCTGCACCCCATCAGTGTGAGCAGGACTCTTAGGACTCTTAGAAGAGTTAATGCTCTGAGACCATGGGGGCGCTTAGCCCCCTCTCTTCGTCATTGAGGATGATTTCATTTTTCAGGGATTAGAGAGGGTGGTCCTTGTGGTGGACTGCAGGTATGGAGAGCTGTTGTCATCGTATTAGATAGATAAGAATGATTATATGTATTGTAGAAATGTCTCCTATCATGTGCCCTAATTTTTTATTATGTCCACATCCTGGTCCCCATCTTGGACATCATAACAAACGTGCACTTTTTTGTTTAATTTACACATTGGACCATAGGAAAAATGACACTACAGCTACAGAGGTGACCGTCTGATAGCCCAGCTCGACTATCCATCTCTACTGAAGACCCTTTCAGCTTTTTGAGAGTTGGGTGGAGGACATCATCTCTGAAAATAGGGTCCCACAGCTGCACCCCATCAGTGTGAGCAGGACTCTTAGGACCCTTAGAAGAGTCAATGCTCTGAGACCATTGGGGGCACTTAGCCCCCTCTCTTCATCACTGAGGATGATTTCATTTTTCAGGGATTAGAGAGGGTGGTCCTTGTGGTGGACTGCAGATATCGAGAGCTGTTATCATCGTATTAGATAGATAAGAATGATTATATGTATTGTAGAAATGTCTCCTATCATGTTCCCTAATTTTTTATTATGTCCACATCCTGGTCCCCATCTTGGACATCATAACAAACGTGCACTTTTTTGTTTAATTTACACATTGGACCATAGGAAAAATGACACTACAGCTACAGAGGTGACCGTCTGATAGCCCAGCTCGACTATCCATCTCTACTGAAGACCCTTTCAGCTTTTTGAGAGTTGGGTGGAGGACATCATCTCTGAAAATAGGGTCCCACAGCTGCACCCCATCAGTGTGAGCAGGACTCTTAGGACTCTTAGAAGAGTCAATGCTCTGAGACCATGGGGGGCGCTTAGCCCCCTCTCTTCGTCACTGAGGATGATTTCATTTTTCAGGGATTAGAGAGGGTGGTCCTTGTGGTGGACTGCAGGTATGGAGAGCTGTTGTCATCGTATTAAATAGATAAGAATGATTATATGTATTGTAGAAATGTCTCCTATCATGTTCCCTAATTTTTTATTATGTCCACATCCTGGTCCCCATCTTGGACATCATAACAAACGTGCACTTTTTTGTTTAATTTACACATTGGACCATAGGAAAAATGACACTACAGCTACAGAGGTGACCGTCTGATAGCCCAGCTCGACTATCCATCTCTACTGAAGACCCTTTCAGCTTTTTGAGAGTTGGGTGGAGAACATCATCTCTGAAAATAGGGTCCCACAGCTGCACCCCATCAGTGTGAGCAGGACTCTTAGGACTCTTAGAAGAGTCAATGCTCTGAGACCATGGGGGGCGCTTAGCCCCCTCTCTTCGTCACTGAGGATGATTTCACTTTTCAGGGAATAGAGAGGGTGGTCCTTGTGGTGGACTGCAGGTATGGAGAGCTGTTGTCATCGTATTAGATAGATAAGAATGATTATATGTATTGTAGAAATGTCTCCTATCATGTTCCCTATTTTTTTATTATGTCCACATCCTGGTCCCCATCTTGGAAATCATAACAAACGTGCACTTTTTTGTTTAATTTACACATTGGACCATAGGAAAAATGACACTACAGCTACAGAGGTGACCGTCTGATAGCCCAGCTCGACTATCCATCTCTACTGAAGACCCTTTCAGCTTTTTGAAAGTTGGGTGGAGGACATCATCTCTGAAAATAGGGTCCCACAGCTGCACCCCATCAGTGTGAGCAGGAATCTTAGGACTCTTAGAAGAGTCAATGCTCTGAGACCATGGGGGGCGCTTAGCCCCCTCTCTTCGTCACTGAGGATGATTTCATTTTTCAGGGATTAGAGAGAGTGGTCCTTGTGGTGGACTGCAGGTATGGAGAGCTGTTGTGATCGTATTAGATAGATAAGAATGATTATATGTATTGTAGAAATGTCTCCTATCATGTTCCCTAATTTTTTATTATGTCCACATCCTGGTCCCCATCTTGAACATCATAACAAACGTGCACTTTTTTGTTTAATTTACACATTGGACCATAGGAAAAATGACACTACAGCTACAGAGGTGACCGTCTGATAGCCCAGCTCGACTATCCATCTCTACTGAAGACCCTTTCAGCTTTTTGAGAGTTGGGTGGAGGACATCATCTCTGAAAATAGGGTCCCACAGCTGCACCCCATCAGTGTGAGCAAGACTCTTAGGACTCTTAGAAGAGTCAATGCTCTGAGACCATTGGGGGCACTTAGCCCCCTCTCTTCATCACTGAGGATGATTTCATTTTTCAGGGATTAGAGAGGGTGGTCCTTGTGGTGGACTGCAGGTATGGAGAGCTGTTGTCATCGTATTAGATAGATAAGAATGATTATATGTATTGTAGAAATGTCTCCTATCATGTTCCCTAATTTTTTATTATGTCCACATCCTGGTCCCCATCTTGGACATCATAACAAACGTGCACTTTTTTGTTTAATTTACACATTGGACCATAGGAAAAATGACACTACAGCTACAGAGGTGACCGTCTGATAGCCCAGCTCGACTATCCATCTCTACTGAAGACCCTTTCAGCTTTTTGAGAGTTGGGTGGAGGACATCATCTCTGAAAATAGGGTCCCACAGCTGCACCCCATCAGTGTGAGCAGGACTCTTAGGACTCTTAGAAGAGTCAATGCTCTGAGACCATTGGGGGCACTTAGCCCCCTCTCTTCATCACTGAGGATGATTTCATTTTTCAGAGATTAGAGAGGGTGGTCCTTGTGGTGGACTGCAGATATGGAGAGCTGTTATCATCGTATTAGATAGATAAGAATGATTATATGTATTGTAGAAATGTCTCCTATCATGTTCCCTAATTTTTTATTATGTCCACATCCTGGTCCCCATCTTGGACATCATAACAAACGTGCACTTTTTTGTTTAATTTACACATTGGACCATAGGAAAAATGAAACTACGGCTACAGAGGTGACCGTCTGATAGCCCAGCTCGACTATCCATCTCTACTGAAGACCCTTTCAGCTTTTTGAGAGTTGGGTGGAGGACATCATCTCTGAAAATAGGGTCCCACAGCTGCACCCCATCAGTGTGAGCAGGACTCTTAGGACTCTTAGAAGAGTTAATGCTCTGAGACCATGGGGGCGCTTAGCCCCCTCTCTTCGTCACTGAGGATGATTTCATTTTTCAGGGATTAGAGAGGGTGGTCCTTGTGGTGGACTGCAGGTATGGAGAGCTGTTGTCATCGTATTAGATAGATAAGAATGATTATATGTATTGTAGAAATGTCTCCTATCATGTTCCCTAATTTTTTATTATGTCCACATCCTGGTCCCCATCTTGGACATCATAACAAACGTGCACTTTTTTGTTTAATTTACACATTGGACCATAGGAAAAATGACACTACAGCTACAGAGGTGACCGTCTGATAGCCCAGCTCGACTATCCATCTCTACTGAAGACCCTTTCAGCTTTTTGAGAGTTGGGTGGAGGACATCATCTCTGAAAATAGGGTCCCACAGCTGCACCCCATCAGTGTGAGCAGGACTCTTAGGACTCTTAGAAGAGTCAAAGCTCTGAGACCATTGGGGGCACTTAGCCCCCTCTCTTCATCACTGAGGATGATTTCATTTTTCAGGGATTAGAGAGGGTGGTCCTTGTGGTGGACTGCAGATATCGAGAGCTGTTATCATCGTATTAGATAGATAAGAATGATTATATGTATTGTAGAAATGTCTCCTATCATGTTCCCTAATTTTTTATTATGTCCACATCCTGGTCCCCATCTTGGACATCATAACAAACGTGCACTTTTTTGTTTAATTTACACATTGGACCATAGGAAAAATGACACTACAGCTACAGAGGTGACCGTCTGATAGCCCAGCTCGACTATCCATCTCTACTGAAGACCCTTTCAGCTTTTTGAGAGTTGGGTGGAGGACATCATCTCTGAAAATAGGGTCCCACAGCTGCACCCCATCAGTGTGAGCAGGACTCTTAGGACTCTTAGAAGAGTCAATGCTCTGAGACCATGGGGGGCGCTTAGCCCCCTCTCTTCGTCACTGAGGATGATTTCATTTTTCAGGGATTAGAGAGGGTGGTCCTTGTGGTGGACTGCAGGTATGGAGAGCTGTTGTCATCGTATTAAATAGATAAGAATGATTATATGTATTGTAGAAATGTCTCCTATCATGTTCCCTAATTTTTTATTATGTCCACATCCTGGTCCCCATCTTGGACATCATAACAAACGTGCACTTTTTTGTTTAATTTACACATTGGACCATAGGAAAAATGACACTACAGCTACAGAGGTGACCGTCTGATAGCCCAGCTCGACTATCCATCTCTACTGAAGACCCTTTCAGCTTTTTGAGAGTTGGGTGGAGAACATCATCTCTGAAAATAGGGTCCCACAGCTGCACCCCATCAGTGTGAGCAGGACTCTTAGGACTCTTAGAAGAGTCAATGCTCTGAGACCATGGGGGGCGCTTAGCCCCCTCTCTTCGTCACTGAGGATGATTTCACTTTTCAGGGAATAGAGAGGGTGGTCCTTGTGGTGGACTGCAGGTATGGAGAGCTGTTGTCATCGTATTAGATAGATAAGAATGATTATATGTATTGTAGAAATGTCTCCTATCATGTTCCCTATTTTTTTATTATGTCCACATCCTGGTCCCCATCTTGGAAATCATAACAAACGTGCACTTTTTTGTTTAATTTACACATTGGACCATAGGAAAAATGACACTACAGCTACAGAGGTGACCGTCTGATAGCCCAGCTCGACTATCCATCTCTACTGAAGACCCTTTCAGCTTTTTGAAAGTTGGGTGGAGGACATCATCTCTGAAAATAGGGTCCCACAGCTGCACCCCATCAGTGTGAGCAGGAATCTTAGGACTCTTAGAAGAGTCAATGCTCTGAGACCATGGGGGGCGCTTAGCCCCCTCTCTTCGTCACTGAGGATGATTTCATTTTTCAGGGATTAGAGAGAGTGGTCCTTGTGGTGGACTGCAGGTATGGAGAGCTGTTGTGATCGTATTAGATAGATAAGAATGATTATATGTATTGTAGAAATGTCTCCTATCATGTTCCCTAATTTTTTATTATGTCCACATCCTGGTCCCCATCTTGAACATCATAACAAACGTGCACTTTTTTGTTTAATTTACACATTGGACCATAGGAAAAATGACACTACAGCTACAGAGGTGACCGTCTGATAGCCCAGCTCGACTATCCATCTCTACTGAAGACCCTTTCAGCTTTTTGAGAGTTGGGTGGAGGACATCATCTCTGAAAATAGGGTCCCACAGCTGCACCCCATCAGTGTGAGCAGGACTCTTAGGACTCTTAGAAGAGTCAATGCTCTGAGACCATTGGGGGCACTTAGCCCCCTCTCTTCATCACTGAGGATGATTTCATTTTTCAGGGATTAGAGAGGGTGGTCCTTGTGGTGGACTGCAGGTATGGAGAGCTGTTGTCATCGTATTAGATAGATAAGAATGATTATATGTATTGTAGAAATGTCTCCTATCATGTTCCCTAATTTTTTATTATGTCCACATCCTGGTCCCCATCTTGGACATCATAACAAACGTGCACTTTTTTGTTTAATTTACACATTGGACCATAGGAAAAATGACACTACAGCTACAGAGGTGACCGTCTGATAGCCCAGCTCGACTATCCATCTCTACTGAAGACCCTTTCAGCTTTTTGAGAGTTGGGTGGAGGACATCATCTCTGAAAATAGGGTCCCACAGCTGCACCCCATCAGTGTGAGCAGGACTCTTAGGACTCTTAGAAGAGTCAATGCTCTGAGACCATTGGGGGCACTTAGCCCCCTCTCTTCATCACTGAGGATGATTTCATTTTTCAGGGATTAGAGAGGGTGGTCCTTGTGGTGGACTGCAGATATGGAGAGCTGTTATCATCGTATTAGATAGATAAGAATGATTATATGTATTGTAGAAATGTCTCCTATCATGTTCCCTAATTTTTTATTATGTCCACATCCTGGTCCCCATCTTGGACATCATAACAAACGTGCACTTTTTTGTTTAATTTACACATTGGACCATAGTGAAAATGACACTACAGCTACAGAGGTGACCGTCTGATAGCCCAGCTCGACTATCCATCTCTACTGAAGACCCTTTCAGCTTTTTGAGAGTTGGGTGGAGGACATCATCTCTTAAAATAGGGTCCCACAGCTGCACCCCATCAGTGTAAGCAGGACTCTTAGGACTCTTAGAAGAGTCAATGCTCTAAAACCATTGGGGGCACTTAGCCCCCTCTCTTCATCACTGAGGATGATTTCATTTTTCAGGGATTAGAGAGGGTGGTCCTTGTGGTGGACTGCAGATATGGAGAGCTTTTATCATCGTATTAAATAGATAAGAATGATTATATGTATTGTAGAAATGTCTCCTATCATGTTCCCTAATTTTTTATTATGTCCACATCCTGGTCCCCATCTTGGACATCATAACAAACGTGCACTTTTTTGTTTAATTTACACATTGGACCATAGGAAAAATGACACTACAGCTACAGAGGTGACCGTCTGATAGCCCAGCTCGACTATCCATCTCTACTGAAGACCCTTTCAGCTTTTTGAGAGTTGGGTGGAGGACATCATCTCTGAAAATAGGGTCCCACAGCTGCACCCCATCAGTGTGAGCAGGACTCTTAGGACTCTTAGAAGAGTCAATGCTCTGAGACCATGGGGGGCGCTTAGCCCCCTCTCTTCGTCACTGAGGATGATTTCATTTTTCAGGGATTAGAGAGGGTGGTCCTTGTGGTGGACTGCAGGTATGGAGAGCTGTTGTCATCGTATTAAATAGATAAGAATGATTATATGTATTGTAGAAATGTCTCCTATCATGTTCCCTAATTTTTTATTATGTCCACATCCTGGTCCCCATCTTGGACATCATAACAAACGTGCACTTTTTTGTTTAATTTACACATTGGACCATAGGAAAAATGACACTACAGCTACAGAGGTGACCGTCTGATAGCCCAGCTCGACTATCCATCTCTACTGAAGACCCTTTCAGCTTTTTGAGAGTTGGGTGGAGAACATCATCTCTGAAAATAGGGTCCCACAGCTGCACCCCATCAGTGTGAGCAGGACTCTTAGGACTCTTAGAAGAGTCAATGCTCTGAGACCATGGGGGGCGCTTAGCCCCCTCTCTTCGTGTGAAGCCCCACAGATGCTGCTGTGTCGGTGCATTACCTTCAGGGACTCCACTCGGCTGTATCGGGTCACAGGTAGGAGATCTTCTCTGTAGTCGTGACGCCACTCTCAGATTTGCGGTCAGTGAGGACCGCCACTGCAGGTTAAGGGCTGCCTGGGGCTGATGGTGGGTGCAGTCGGATGTAGTGGCCTCCTGAGAGTGAGGCAAGCCCCAGGGCCCTGTGTAGATGTGGTAGTACCACAAGGCGCAGAATAACTCCACACAGGCAGGATGTCTTTCAGGGTTTTTTACTCACTTCAGGTGGCAGGGTGAGTAACCCGGGCGTAGCTGGGATGAACCAGGCAGGAACCAGGTATCCTTCAGGCTGACTTTATGAGGGTGACTACTGACTCGCCTTCCTTAGCCCTTGGTGGTTTGGGGTGACCCCGACTTTGAGTCCCTATGGGGGTCACCCAGGGAAGATGCTGCAGCCTCTCTCCCCTTCGTTCGCCGTTTGCTTGTTCCCCGGACCAGGTCACTCCAGCTGCTTGCCTCCTGAGACCTATGGGCCCTAACTGTGGTTACGTGGCTGCGGCTTTTGTGGTATTGTGGTGTGGGCTTTGAGAGCCCCACACCGGCAGGTTTAGCAGGGAAAGGTGAATCTATCCTCGCTTCGGGATCTGCCGCCCGTTTGGGCCTGGTTCTCCCTAGCAGTCTCCTTACTTCCCACTCCGCTGTCCTCTAGCTGAAGCTGGATTTCGGGTAGCCCTCCTAGGTGACCGTTCTCCCCCGTCTGTAGCCACTGCGCGGGCGCTGTTAGACAGCAAAAACCCCACAGGTCTGCTCCTTACTGAGCCCTCTGGAGTTCTCCTCTAACTGACTCACTGCTCCTCCTCTCCTGTTCTTGCCTACGCCACCTAGCAACCAGACTCTCTTACCACACCCCTTGAGAGGAGATGGAGGCCGTGCTCATGCTTCGCCCCCTCCTGGGATCCCCAGGGGTCCTCTCATAGGTACATGTGGTAGACCTGGTCACTATGCGCCTGTGTTCCACACCCCGGTCAGCCTTCTGGATTACCTGTATTGTACTGTCCCCAGCATGGGTGCAGTACTCAGTGGTGCCTGACCAGGTCAGGGGCGCCACATTCCCCCTTAGTTATCACCAGCACGTCCTCGGGCTGCAAGACAACATTTTAAATGCATAAAACATTAAAACATGGTAAAACATTTTAAGATCACCAGGTATCAGACATCACCAACCTCCACCCACAAGTCCGTTAACCCACCCAAAACCCTCTCACGTTGGCCGCGCCTTCAGCCACTTCTGGCAGGATGTAGAGGCGGCTTTCATGGGCTGGTGGTTTCAGGGTATACCCGGCCTGGTGGATCCGCGCCTTCAGCCTCTTCTGGCAGGATGTAGAGGCGGCCTCCACAGTTGGTGCTGACCAGGTACCCTCTTTGTGGTGGTGAGCCAAGGCCCCATAAACAGGCGTGCTCTCTCTGGTTGCAGGTGAGCCAAGGCCCTATATACGGACGTGCTCCCTGGTTGCAGATGAGCCAAGCCCCTAAACAGGCTGGCTCTGGTGGTGGTGCCTCTGGTGTAACTATTTACACTGCGAGAGTTTGTGGCTATAGCCAGTTCATAGCCTTAAGGTTTATTTCTCACAATAGTTTTTGTGGGCACAGGCTTGAACTTGAGAACGTTGCAAACAAACTGGTCAAAACTTTTCAAAACTTCAACTGGTAACTTCTTTCTTTACTTTACGTTACTCCTCTTTACCAGGGCTTGAGCCTGTATGGCGGCGGCACCTGCTGCTTTCCTGCTCTCTGTCGTCGTCGGTGGTTGTCTCATCCGTAGGTTCTTTTTCTCTGCTTTCTCTATCTTCATCTGTTTCTCTATCTCTGTCTTTCCTTTCTTCTTCTTTAGGACATGGTGCAACATCCAGTGCATACCATCCTCTTTCTCCTTGATGCATGGTAAATTGTACGGAGTCTCCCATCCTCAGGTTTCTTCCCGGATGTCCTCTGGGCAGGTTGGCGCTGACGTCTCTCCTATTGACAAAAATGCCTTCTTTCATTCCTGGTGCGACTATAAAGCCATATCCGCTCTTCAAGTTAAAGTCCTCTACAACTCCTCTACAAAGGGGTCCTCTGACCTGGGCTTTGGCTCTTCTCAGGAATCGTTTCTCTTGTAGGTCTCTGGCCGTTATTTCTCTCTGCTCTGGGGATGGCGGTGCAGGGAAAGCCTGGGTTCTGCTATGACGCCGTGTCTTGCGGGCTGGATGCTGCTGGGTGCAGCTTACAAGCTCCCAGGTGAGGCTTTGGGGCAGGTCTTCTTCAGCAGACGGTGTCAGGTCTTCTTCATCCCAGCGGGAATATGGTAACATCTCCGGCTCTGGGTATGGATCCACTGCTGTTGGCTCCTGAGTCAGCTCCTCAGCTTCCTGGCCTCCTCTCCCCCTTAGTTCTTCTTGGCACTCCTTTGGTGGCAGTGCTGGGGATGGACTTTCTTCCGCAGGCCCAGGCGGGGGACTCTTTGGCGTAGTTGCTGCAGGGGTTGCCGGCATCCTTCTGGGGGTGTGCGGAGGGAGCACGTACTGGTCCACCAACCATTGTGGAAACTTAGCCTCCATGTCAGCCTTCAGCCTCCAGTATTCGGGGTCATCCCCCAGCATGGGCTTCCTATCAAGGACCTCCGTGGCCTGGGGAGTAGTGTCTGCTCTGGCCTTGCAGGCCGGGGTAAATGACGAGGTAGACTTTTCTTGGCGGGCCGCGCCTGGCATGGCGGCGGCCTGGTCTTGGCGGGCCGCGCCTGGCATGGCGGCGGCCTGGTCTTGGCGGGCCGCGCCCGGCATGGCGGCGGCCTGGTCTTGGCGGGCCGCGCCCGGCATGGCGGCGGCCTGGTCTTGGCGGGCCGCGCCCGGCATGGCGGCGGCCTGGATCAGCGTCGCAGCTGCGATGGGATCTTTGCAGGCTGGGCTGGGCGTCGTTGCAGCGATCGGGGCTTGGCGGGCCGAGCAGGGCATCGCTGCGGCGGCCTGGGCTGGGCGGGCCGCGGTGGCAGCCGGTTCTTTGCGGGCCGGGCAGGGCATCGCTGCAGGGACCGGGTCTTGGTGGGCCGAGCAGGGCATCGCTGCGGCGGCCTGGGCTGGGCGGGCCGCACCGGACGTGGCTGCGGCCTGGATCAGCGTCGCCGCACCGGGCGCCTCTGCGGGGACCGCGGACGTGGCAGCAGGGGTCGGGGCACTTGCGCTGGCCGGGGCATCACTCGACTCACCCATCTGTGGCAGCATCGGGGTCTGCGTCGTCGCCGTCCTGTCTGGCACTCGGCGCGCGGCCCTCCTTTCATAGGCCCGAACCGCCGCGGTCATCTCCAGCAGTTCCATTCGTTCTTCCCGAATCTGCTCCACAACCCGGGTCTCCAGTCGATCGCAGAACTGGGCCAGCTCCCGATACCACCAGGCAGCGGAGCCTGGTTCTGGGTTCCTGCGGTCAGACGCCATTTCTTCTGCGCCCTCTTCTGCACGATCTCCCAGCAGTGGACTCGTCGCTGCCTCCAGTAGCAAACTGTTCAGTTTCTGCTCTGCCTCTTTCAGCAGCTCCTCTCCCAGCAGCAGGCTTGTGGCTCCCTTTCTGTCCCGACGTCTCTGGACGCCTCCGCTCTCATCGCTGGCGAGGTCAGAACTCTGCAGGGGATCTCTGGGTAGCCACACCTCTTCGTGGGCGGTAACTTCTTCCAGCGCGGGCTGCTGTTGTTTTTCAGAGCGCTTTTCATGGTGGCAATATGGCGGCGCTTCCAATTTTTCAAGCGGACCGCCCAGGCACATGGTCACCTGTCTGAACAGGTCTAGTCCTTATCCTGTTCGTGACGCCAGATGTGAAGCCCCACAGATGCTGCTGTGTCGGTGCATTACCTTCAGGGACTCCACTCGGCTGTATCGGGTCACAGGTAGGAGATCTTCTCTGTAGTCGTGACGCCACTCTCAGATTTGCGGTCAGTGAGGACCGCCACTGCAGGTTAAGGGCTGCCTGGGGCTGATGGTGGGTGCAGTCGGATGTAGTGGCCTCCTGAGAGTGAGGCAAGCCCCAGGGCCCTGTGTAGATGTGGTAGTACCACAAGGCGCAGAATAACTCCACACAGGCAGGATGTCTTTCAGGGTTTTTTACTCACTTCAGGTGGCAGGGTGAGTAACCCGGGCGTAGCTGGGATGAACCAGGCAGGAACCAGGTATCCTTCAGGCTGACTTTATGAGGGTGACTACTGACTCGCCTTCCTTAGCCCTTGGTGGTTTGGGGTGACCCCGACTTTGAGTCCCTATGGGGGTCACCCAGGGAAGATGCTGCAGCCTCTCTCCCCTTCGTTCGCCGTTTGCTTGTTCCCCGGACCAGGTCACTCCAGCTGCTTGCCTCCTGAGACCTATGGGCCCTAACTGTGGTTACGTGGCTGCGGCTTTTGTGGTATTGTGGTGTGGGCTTTGAGAGCCCCACACCGGCAGGTTTAGCAGGGAAAGGTGAATCTATCCTCGCTTCGGGATCTGCCGCCCGTTTGGGCCTGGTTCTCCCTAGCAGTCTCCTTACTTCCCACTCCGCTGTCCTCTAGCTGAAGCTGGATTTCGGGTAGCCCTCCTAGGTGACCGTTCTCCCCCGTCTGTAGACACTGCGCGGGCGCTGTTAGACAGCAAAAACCCCACAGGTCTGCTCCTTACTGAGCCCTCTGGAGTTCTCCTCTAACTGACTCACTGCTCCTCCTCTCCTGTTCTTGCCTACGCCACCTAGCAACCAGACTCTCTTACCACACCCCTTGAGAGGAGATGGAGGCCGTGCTCATGCTTCGCCCCCTCCTGGGATCCCCAGGGGTCCTCTCATAGGTACATGTGTGAGACCTGGTCACTATGCGCCTGTGTTCCACACCCCGGTCAGCCTTCTGGATTACCTGTATTGTACTGTCCCCAGCATGGGTGCAGTACTCAGTGGTGCCTGACCAGGTCAGGGGCGCCACATTCGTCACTGAGGATGATTTCACTTTTCAGGGAATAGAGAGGGTGGTCCTTGTGGTGGACTGCAGGTATGGAGAGCTGTTGTCATCGTATTAGATAGATAAGAATGATTATATGTATTGTAGAAATGTCTCCTATCATGTTCCCTATTTTTTTATTATGTCCACATCCTGGTCCCCATCTTGGAAATCATAACAAACGTGCACTTTTTTGTTTAATTTACACATTGGACCATAGGAAAAATGACACTACAGCTACAGAGGTGACCGTCTGATAGCCCAGCTCGACTATCCATCTCTACTGAAGACCCTTTCAGCTTTTTGAGAGTTGGGTGGAGGACATCATCTCTGAAAATAGGGTCCCACAGCTGCACCCCATCAGTGTGAGCAGGAATCTTAGGACTCTTAGAAGAGTCAATGCTCTGAGACCATGGGGGGCGCTTAGCCCCCTCTCTTCGTCACTGAGGATGATTTCATTTTTCAGGGATTAGAGAGAGTGGTCCTTGTGGTGGACTGCAGGTATGGAGAGCTGTTGTGATCGTATTAGATAGATAAGAATGATTATATGTATTGTAGAAATGTCTCCTATCATGTTCCCTAATTTTTTATTATGTCCACATCCTGGTCCCCATCTTGAACATCATAACAAACGTGCACTTTTTTGTTTAATTTACACATTGGACCATAGGAAAAATGACACTACAGCTACAGAGGTGACCGTCTGATAGCCCAGCTCGACTATCCATCTCTACTGAAGACCCTTTCAGCTTTTTGAGAGTTGGGTGGAGGACATCATCTCTGAAAATAGGGTCCCACAGCTGCACCCCATCAGTGTGAGCAGGACTCTTAGGACTCTTAGAAGAGTCAATGCTCTGAGACCATTGGGGGCACTTAGCCCCCTCTCTTCATCACTGAGGATGATTTCATTTTTCAGGGATTAGAGAGGGTGGTCCTTGTGGTGGACTGCAGGTATGGAGAGCTGTTGTCATCGTATTAGATAGATAAGAATGATTATATGTATTGTAGAAATGTCTCCTATCATGTTCCCTAATTTTTTATTATGTCCACATCCTGGTCCCCATCTTGGACATCATAACAAACGTGCACTTTTTTGTTTAATTTACACATTGGACCATAGGAAAAATGAAACTACAGCTACAGAGGTGACCGTCTGATAGCCCAGCTCGACTATCCATCTCTACTGAAGACCCTTTCAGCTTTTTGAGAGTTGGGTGGAGGACATCATCTCTGAAAATAGGGTCCCACAGCTGCACCCCATCAGTGTGAGCAGGACTCTTAGGACTCTTAGAAGAGTCAATGCTCTGAGACCATGGGGGGCGCTTAGCCCCCACTCTTCGTCACTGAGGATGATTTCATTTTTCAGGGATTAGAGAGGGTGGTCCTTGTGGTGGACTGCAGGTATGGAGAGCTGTTGTCATCGTATTAAATAGATAAGAATGATTATATGTATTGTAGAAATGTCTCCTATCATGTTCCCTAATTTTTTATTATGTCCACATCCTGGTCCCCATCTTGGAAATCATAACAAACGTGCACTTTTTTGTTTAATTTACACATTGGACCATAGGAAAAATGACACTACAGCTACAGAGGTGACCGTCTGATAGCCCAGCTCGACTATCCATCTCTACTGAAGACCCTTTCAGCTTTTTGAGAGTTGGGTGGAGGACATCATCTCTGAAAATAGGGTCCCACAGCTGCACCCCATCAGTGTGAGCAGGAATCTTAGGACTCTTAGAAGAGTCAATGCTTTGAGACCATGGGGGGCGCTTAGCCCCCTCTCTTCGTCACTGAGGATGATTTAATTTTTCAGGGATTAGAGAGAGTGGTCCTTGTGGTGGACTGCAGGTATGGAGAGCTGTTGTGATCGTATTAGATAGATAAGAATGATTATATGTATTGTAGAAATGTCTCCTATCATGTTCCCTAATTTCTTATTATGTCCACATCCTGGTCCCCATCTTGGACATCATAACAAACGTGCACTTTTTTGTTTAATTTACACATTGGACCATAGGAAAAATGACACTACAGCTACAGAGGTGACCGTCTGATAGCCCAGCTCGACTATCCATCTCTACTGAAGACCCTTTCAGCTTTTTGAGAGTTGGGTGGAGGACATCATCTCTGAAAATAGGGTCCCACAGCTTCACCCCATCAGTGTGAGCAGGACTCTTAAGACTCTTAGAAGAGTCAATGCTCTGGTACCATGGGGGGCGCTTGGCCCCCTCTCTTCGTCACTGAGGATGATTTCATTTTTCAGGGATTAGAGAGGGTGGTCCTTGTGGTGGACTGCAGGTATGGAGAGCTGTTGTCATCGTATTAGATAGATAAGAATGATTATATGTATTGTAGAAATGTCTCCTATCATGTTCCCTAATTTTTTATTATGTCCACATCCTGGTCCCCATCTTGGACATCATAACAAACGTGCACTTTTTTGTTTAATTTACACATTGGACCATAGGAAAAATGACACTACAGCTACAGAGGTGACCGTCTGATAGCCCAGCTCGACTATCCATCTCTACTGAAGACCCTTTCAGCTTTTTGAGAGTTGGGTGGAGGACATCATCTCTGAAAATAGGGTCCCACAGCTGCACCCCATCAGTGTGAGCAGGACTCTTAGGACTCTTAGAAGAGTTAATGCTCTGAGACCATGGGGGCGCTTAGCCCCCTCTCTTCGTCACTGAGGATGATTTCATTTTTCAGGGATTAGAGAGGGTGGTCCTTGTGGTGGACTGCAGGTATGGAGAGCTGTTGTCATCGTATTAGATAGATAAGAATGATTATATGTATTGTAGAAATGTCTCCTATCATGTTCCCTAATTTTTTATTATGTCCACATCCTGGTCCCCATCTTGAACATCATAACAAACGTGCACTTTTTTGTTTAATTTACACATTGGACCATAGGAAAAATGACACTACAGCTACAGAGGTGACCGTCTGATAGCCCAGCTCGACTATCCATCTCTACTGAAGACCCTTTCAGCTTTTTGAGAGTTGGGTGGAGGACATCATCTCTGAAAATAGGGTCCCACAGCTTCACCCCATCAGTGTGAGCAGGACTCTTAGGACTCTTAGAAGAGTCAATGCTCTGAGACCATTGGGGGCACTTAGCCCCCTCTCTTCGTCACTGAGGATGATTTCATTTTTCAGGGATTAGAGAGGGTGGTCCTTGTGGTGGACTGCAGGTATGGAGAGCTGTTGTCATCGTATTAGATAGATAAGAATGATTATATGTATTGTAGAAATGTCTCCTATCATGTTCCCTAATTTCTTATTATGTCCACATCCTGGTCCCCATCTTGGACATCATAACAAACGTGCACTTTTTTGTTTAATTTACACATTGGACCATAGGAAAAATGACACTACAGCTACAGAGGTGACCGTCTGATAGCCCAGCTCGACTATCCATCTCTACTGAAGACCCTTTCAGCTTTTTGTGAGTCGGGTGGAGGACATCATCTCTGAAAATAGGGTCCCACAGCTTCACCCCATCAGTGTGAGCAGGACTCTTAGGACTCTTAGAAGAGTCAATGCTCTGGTACCATGGGGGGCGCTTGGCCCCCTCTCTTCGTCACTGAGGATGATTTCATTTTTCAGGGATTAGAGAGGGTGGTCCTTGTGGTGGACTGCAGGTATGGAGAGCTGTTGTCATCGTATTAGATAGATAAGAATGATTATATGTATTGTAGAAATGTCTCCTATCATGTTCCCTAATTTTTTATTATGTCCACATCCTGGTCCCCATCTTGGACATCATAACAAACGTGCACTTTTTTGTTTAATTTACACATTGGACCATAGGAAAAATGACACTACAGCTACAGAGGTGACCGTCTGATAGCCTAGCTCGACTATCCATCTCTACTGAAGACCCTTTCAGCTTTTTGAGAGTTGGGTGGAGGACATCATCTCTGAAAATAGGGTCCCACAGCTGCACCCCATCAGTGTGAGCAGGACTCTTAGGACTCTTAGAAGAGTTAATGCTCTGAGACCATGGGGGCGCTTAGCCCCCTCTCTTCGTCACTGAGGATGATTTCATTTTTCAGGGATTAGAGAGGGTGGTCCTTGTGGTGGACTGCAGGTATGGAGAGCTGTTGTCATCGTATTAGATAGATAAGAATGATTATATGTATTGTAGAAATGTCTCCTATCATGTTCCCTAATTTTTTATTATGTCCACATCCTGGTCCCCATCTTGGACATCATAACAAACGTGCACTTTTTTGTTTAATTTACACATTGGACCATAGGAAAAATGACACTACAGCTACAGAGGTGACCGTCTGATAGCCCAGCTCGACTATCCATCTCTACTGAAGACCCTTTCAGCTTTTTGAGAGTTGGGTGGAGGACATCATCTCTGAAAATAGGGTCCCACAGCTGCACCCCATCAGTGTGAGCAGGACTCTTAGGACTCTTAGAAGAGTCAATGCTCTGAGACCATTGGGGGCACTTAGCCCCCTCTCTTCGTCACTGAGGATGATTTCATTTTTCAGGGATTAGAGAGGGTGGTCCTTGTGGTGGACTGCAGGTATGGAGAGCTGTTGTCATCGTATTAGATAGATAAGAATGATTATATGTATTGTAGAAATGTCTCCTATCATGTTCCCTAATTTCTTATTATGTCCACATCCTGGTCCCCATCTTGGACATCATAACAAACGTGCACTTTTTTGTTTAATTTACACATTGGACCATAGGAAAAATGACACTACAGCTACAGAGGTGACCGTCTGATAGCCCAGCTCGACTATCCATCTCTACTGAAGACCCTTTCAGCTTTTTGAGAGTTGGGTGGAGGACATCATCTCTGAAAATAGGGTCCCACAGCTTCACCCCATCAGTGTGAGCAGGACTCTTAGGACTCTTAGAAGAGTCAATGCTCTGGTACCATGGGGGGCGCTTGGCCCCCTCTCTTCGTCACTGAGGATGATTTCATTTTTCAGGGATTAGAGAGGGTGGTCCTTGTGGTGGACTGCAGGTATGGAGAGCTGTTGTCATCGTATTAGATAGATAAGAATGATTATATGTATTGTAGAAATGTCTCCTATCATGTTCCCTAATTTTTTATTATGTCCACATCCTGGTCCCCATCTTGGACATCATAACAAACGTGCACTTTTTTGTTTAATTTACACATTGGACCATAGGAAAAATGACACTACAGCTACAGAGGTGACCGTCTGATAGCCCAGCTCGACTATCCATCTCTACTGAAGACCCTTTCAGCTTTTTGAGAGTTGGGTGGAGGACATCATCTCTGAAAATAGGGTCCCACAGCTGCACCCCATCAGTGTGAGCAGGACTCTTAGGACTCTTAGAAGAGTTAATGCTCTGAGACCATGGGGGCGCTTAGCCCCCTCTCTTCGTCACTGAGGATGATTTCATTTTTCAGGGATTAGAGAGGGTGGTCCTTGTGGTGGACTGCAGGTATGGAGAGCTGTTGTCATCGTATTAGATAGATAAGAATGATTATATGTATTGTAGAAATGTCTCCTATCATGTTCCCTAATTTTTTATTATGTCCACATCCTGGTCCCCATCTTGAACATCATAACAAACGTGCACTTTTTTGTTTAATTTACACATTGGACCATAGGAAAAATGACACTACAGCTACAGAGGTGACCGTCTGATAGCCCAGCTCGACTATCCATCTCTACTGAAGACCCTTTCAGCTTTTTGAGAGTTGGGTGGAGGACATCATCTCTGAAAATAGGGTCCCACAGCTTCACCCCATCAGTGTGAGCAGGACTCTTAGGACTCTTAGAAGAGTCAATGCTCTGAGACCATTGGGGGCACTTAGCCCCCTCTCTTCGTCACTGAGGATGATTTCATTTTTCAGGGATTAGAGAGGGTGGTCCTTGTGGTGGACTGCAGGTATGGAGAGCTGTTGTCATCGTATTAGATAGATAAGAATGATTATATGTATTGTAGAAATGTCTCTTATCATGTTCCCTAATTTCTTATTATGTCCACATCCTGGTCCCCATCTTGGACATCATAACAAACGTGCACTTTTTTGTTTAATTTACACATTGGACCATAGGAAAAATGACACTACAGCTACAGAGGTGACCGTCTGATAGCCCAGCTCGACTATCCATCTCTACTGAAGACCCTTTCAGCTTTTTGAGAGTCGGGTGGAGGACATCATCTCTGAAAATAGGGTCCCACAGCTTCACCCCATCAGTGTGAGCAGGACTCTTAGGACTCTTAGAAGAGTCAATGCTCTGGTACCATGGGGGGCGCTTGGCCCCCTCTCTTCGTCACTGAGGATGATTTCATTTTTCAGGGATTAGAGAGGGTGGTCCTTGTGGTGGACTGCAGGTATGGAGAGCTGTTGTCATCGTATTAGATAGATAAGAATGATTATATGTATTGTAGAAATGTCTCCTATCATGTTCCCTAATTTTTTATTATGTCCACATCCTGGTCCCCATCTTGGACATCATAACAAACGTGCACTTTTTTGTTTAATTTACACATTGGACCATAGGAAAAATGACACTACAGCTACAGAGGTGACCGTCTGATAGCCTAGCTCGACTATCCATCTCTACTGAAGACCCTTTCAGCTTTTTGAGAGTTGGGTGGAGGACATCATCTCTGAAAATAGGGTCCCACAGCTGCACCCCATCAGTGTGAGCAGGACTCTTAGGACTCTTAGAAGAGTTAATGCTCTGAGACCATGGGGGCGCTTAGCCCCCTCTCTTCGTCACTGAGGATGATTTCATTTTTCAGGGATTAGAGAGGGTGGTCCTTGTGGTGGACTGCAGGTATGGAGAGCTGTTGTCATCGTATTAGATAGATAAGAATGATTATATGTATTGTAGAAATGTCTCCTATCATGTTCCCTAATTTTTTATTATGTCCACATCCTGGTCCCCATCTTGGACATCATAACAAACGTGCACTTTTTTGTTTAATTTACACATTGGACCATAGGAAAAATGACACTACAGCTACAGAGGTGACCGTCTGATAGCCCAGCTCGACTATCCATCTCTACTGAAGACCCTTTCAGCTTTTTGAGAGTTGGGTGGAGGACATCATCTCTGAAAATAGGGTCCCACAGCTGCACCCCATCAGTGTGAGCAGGACTCTTAGGACTCTTAGAAGAGTCAATGCTCTGAGACCATTGGGGGCACTTAGCCCCCTCTCTTCGTCACTGAGGATGATTTCATTTTTCAGGGATTAGAGAGGGTGGTCCTTGTGGTGGACTGCAGGTATGGAGAGCTGTTGTCATCGTATTAGATAGATAAGAATGATTATATGTATTGTAGAAATGTCTCTTATCATGTTCCCTAATTTCTTATTATGTCCACATCCTGGTCCCCATCTTGGACATCATAACAAACGTGCACTTTTTTGTTTAATTTACACATTGGACCATAGGAAAAATGACACTACAGCTACAGAGGTGACCGTCTGATAGCCCAGCTCGACTATCCATCTCTACTGAAGACCCTTTCAGCTTTTTGAGAGTCGGGTGGAGGACATCATCTCTGAAAATAGGGTCCCACAGCTTCACCCCATCAGTGTGAGCAGGACTCTTAGGACTCTTAGAAGAGTCAATGCTCTGGTACCATGGGGGGCGCTTGGCCCCCTCTCTTCGTCACTGAGGATGATTTCATTTTTCAGGGATTAGAGAGGGTGGTCCTTGTGGTGGACTGCAGGTATGGAGAGCTGTTGTCATCGTATTAGATAGATAAGAATGATTATATGTATTGTAGAAATGTCTCCTATCATGTTCCCTAATTTTTTATTATGTCCACATCCTGGTCCCCATCTTGGACATCATAACAAACGTGCACTTTTTTGTTTAATTTACACATTGGACCATAGGAAAAATGACACTACAGCTACAGAGGTGACCGTCTGATAGCCTAGCTCGACTATCCATCTCTACTGAAGACCCTTTCAGCTTTTTGAGAGTTGGGTGGAGGACATCATCTCTGAAAATAGGGTCCCACAGCTGCACCCCATCAGTGTGAGCAGGACTCTTAGGACTCTTAGAAGAGTTAATGCTCTGAGACCATGGGGGCGCTTAGCCCCCTCTCTTCGTCACTGAGGATGATTTCATTTTTCAGGGATTAGAGAGGGTGGTCCTTGTGGTGGACTGCAGGTATGGAGAGCTGTTGTCATCGTATTAGATAGATAAGAATGATTATATGTATTGTAGAAATGTCTCCTATCATGTTCCCTAATTTTTTATTATGTCCACATCCTGGTCCCCATCTTGGACATCATAACAAACGTGCACTTTTTTGTTTAATTTACACATTGGACCATAGGAAAAATGACACTACAGCTACAGAGGTGACCGTCTGATAGCCCAGCTCGACTATCCATCTCTACTGAAGACCCTTTCAGCTTTTTGAGAGTTGGGTGGAGGACATCATCTCTGAAAATAGGGTCCCACAGCTGCACCCCATCAGTGTGAGCAGGACTCTTAGGACTCTTAGAAGAGTCAATGCTCTGAGACCATTGGGGGCACTTAGCCCCCTCTCTTCGTCACTGAGGATGATTTCATTTTTCAGGGATTAGAGAGGGTGGTCCTTGTGGTGGACTGCAGGTATGGAGAGCTGTTGTCATCGTATTAGATAGATAAGAATGATTATATGTATTGTAGAAATGTCTCCTATCATGTTCCCTAATTTTTTATTATGTCCACATCCTGGTCCCCATCTTGGACATCATAACAAACGTGCACTTTTTTGTTTAATTTACACATTGGACCATAGGAAAAATGACACTACAGCTACATAGGTGACCGTCTGATAGCCCAGCTCGACTATCCATCTCTACTGAAGACCCTTTCAGCTTTTTGAGAGTCGGGTGGAGGACATCATCTCTGAAAATAGGGTCCCACAGCTTAACCCCATCAGTGTGAGCAGGACTCTTAGGACTCTTAGAAGAGTCAATGCTCTGGTACCATGGGGGGCGCTTGGCCCCCTCTCTTCGTCACTGAGGATGATTTCATTTTTCAGGGATTAGAGAGGGTGGTCCTTGTGGTGGACTGCAGGTATGGAGAGCTGTTGTCATCGTATTAGATAGATAAGAATGATTATATGTATTGTAGAAATGTCTCCTATCATGTTCCCTAATTTTTTATTATGTCCACATCCTGGTCCCCATCTTGGACATCATAACAAACGTGCACTTTTTTGTTTAATTTACACATTGGACCATAGGAAAAATGACACTACAGCTACAGAGGTGACCGTCTGATAGCCCAGCTCGACTATCCATCTCTACTGAAGACCCTTTCAGCTTTTTGAGAGTTGGGTGGAGGACATCATCTCTGAAAATAGGGTCCCACAGCTGCACCCCATCAGTGTGAGCAGGACTCTTAGGACTCTTAGAAGAGTCAATGCTCTGAGACCATTGGGGGCACTTAGCCCCCTCTCTTCGTCACTGAGGATGATTTCATTTTTCAGGGATTAGAGAGGGTGGTCCTTGTGGTGGACTGCAGGTATGGAGAGCTGTTATCGTATTAGATAGATAAGAATGATTATATGTATTGTAGAAATGTCTCCTATCATGTTCCCTAATTTTTTATTATGTCCACATCCTGGTCCCCATCTTGGACATCATAACAAACGTGCACTTTTTTGTTTAATTTACACATTGGACCATAGGAAAAATGACACTACAACTACAGAGGTGACCGTCTGATAGCCCAGCTCGACAATCCATCTCTACTGAAGACCCTTTCAGCTTTTTGAGAGTTGGGTGGAGGACATCATCTCTGAAAATAGGGTCCCACAGCTGCACCCCATCAGTGTGAGCAGGACTCTTAGGACTCTTAGAAGAGTCAATGCTCTGAGACCATGGGGGGCGTTTAGCCCCCTCTCTTCATCACTAAGGATGATTTCATTTTTCAGGGATTAGAGAGGGTGGTCCTTGTGGTGGACTGCAGGTATGGAGAGCTGTTGTCATCGTATTAAATAGATAAGAATGATTATATGTATTGTAGAAATGTCTCCTATCATGTTCCCTAATTTTTTATTATGTCCACATCCTGGTCCCCATCTTGGACATCATAACAAACGTGCACTTTTTTGTTTAATTTACACTTTGGACCATAGGAAAAATGACACTACAGGTACAGAGGTGACCGTCTGATAGCCCAGCTCGACTATCCATCTCTACTGAAGACCCTTTCAGCTTTTTGAGAGTTTGGTGGAGAACATCATCTCTGAAAATAGGGTCCCACAGCTGCACCCCATCAGTGTGAGCAGGACTCTTAGGACTCTTAGAAGAGTCAATGCTCTGAGACCATGGGGGGCGCTTAGCCCCCTCTCTTCGTCACTGAGGATGATTTCACTTTTCAGGGAATAGAGAGGGTGGTCCTTGTGGTGGACTGAAGGTATGGAGAGCTGTTGTCATCGTATTAGATAGATAAGAATGATTATATGTATTGTAGAAATGTCTCCTATCATGTTCCCTATTTTTTTATTATGTCCACATCCTGGTCCCCATCTTGGAAATCATAACAAACGTGCACTTTTTTGTTTAATTTACACATTGGACCATAGGAAAAATGACACTACAGCTACAGAGGTGACCGTCTGATAGCCCAGCTCGACTATCCATCTCTACTGAAGACCCTTTCAGCTTTTTGAGAGTTGGGTGGAGGACATCATCTCTGAAAATAGGGTCCCACAGCTGCACCCCATCAGTGTGAGCAGGACTCTTAGGACTCTTAGAAGAGTCAATGTTTTGAGACCATGGGGTGCGCTTAGCCCCCTCTCTTCGTCACTGAGGATGATTTCATTTTTCAGGGATTAGAGAGGGTGGTCCTTGTGGTGGACTGCAGGTATGGAGAGCTGTTGTCATCGTATTAGATAGATAAGAATAATTATATGTATTGTAGAAATGTCTCCTATCATGTTCCCTATTTTTTTATTATGTCCACATCCTGGTCCCCATCTTGGAAATCATAACAAACGTGCACTTTTTTGTTTAATTTACACATTGGACCATAGGAAAAATGACACTACAGCTACAGAGGTGACCGTCTGATAGCCCAGCTCGACTATCCATCTCTACTGAAGACCCTTTCAGCTTTTTGAGAGTTGGGTGGAGGACATCATCTCTGAAAATAGGGTCCCACAGCTGCACCCCATCAGTGTGAGCAGGACTCTTAGGACTCTTAGAAGAGTCAATGCTCTGAGACCATGGGGGGCGCTTAGCCCCCTCTCTTCGTCACTGAGGATGATTTCATTTTTCAGGGATTAGAGAGAGTGGTCCTTGTGGTGGACTGCAGGAATGGAGAGCTGTTGTGATCGTATTAGATAGATAAGAATGATTATATGTATTGTAGAAATGTCTCCTATCATGTTCCCTAATTTTTTATTATGTCCACATCCTGGTCCCCATCTTGGACATCATAACAAACGTGCACTTTTTTGTTTAATTTACACATTGGACCATAGGAAAAATGACACTACAGCTACAGAGGTGACCGTCTGATAGCCCAGCTCGACTATCCATCTCTACTGAAGACCCTTTCAGCTTTTTGAGAGTTGGGTGGAGGACATCATCTCTTAAAATAGGGTCCCACAGCTGCACCCCATCAGTGTAAGCAGGACTCTTAGGACTCTTAGAAGAGTCAATGCTCTAAAACCATGGGGGGCGCCAAACAAAACTTTTAGTAGGTTTCTACTTATTTTATTAAATATTATCTCCACCAAACAGGACAAGCTTGCATCTGTTATAGTTTTGGAGAAAAATGTGATCATTTCATGTATGCGCGAAATGCCTTAAAAATGGCTTTAAAATAGTTTTGAAGCATGGAGACGATTATCTCGGGATTGCAAGATAACCAAACAAAACTTTTAGTGGATTTCTACATATTTTATTAAATATCATCTCTACCAAACAGGACAAGCTTGCATCTGTTTTAGTTTTGAAGAAAAATGTGATCATTTCATTTATGCGTGAAATGCCTTCAAAATGGCTTTTAAATGGATTTGAAGCATGGAGACGATTATCTCGGGATTGCAATATAACCAAACAAAACTTTTAGTGGATTTCTACTTATTTTATTAAATATTATCCCCTCCAAACAGGACGAGCTTCCATCTGTTATAGTTTTGGAGAAAAATGTGATCATTTCATTTATGCGCGAAATGCCTTAAAAATGGCTTTAAAATGGATTTGGAGCATGGAGACGATTATCTCGGGATTGCAAGATAACCAAACAAAACTTTTAGTGGATTTCTACTTATTTTATTAAATATTATCCCCACCAAACAGGACAAGCTTGCATCTGTTATAGTTTTGGAGAAAAATGTGATCATTTCATTTATGCGCACAATGCCTTTGAAATGGCTTTAAAATAGATTTGGAGCATGGAGACGATTATCTCGGGATTGCAAGATAACCAAACAAAACTTTTAGTGGATTTCTACTTATTTTACCAAATATCATCTCCACCAAACAGGACAAGCTTGCATGTGTTATAGTTTTGGAGAAAAATGTGATCATTTCATTTATGCGCAAAATGCCTTTGAAATGGCTTTAAAATGGATTTGGAGCATGGAGACGATTATCTCAGGATGGCAATATAAACAAACAAAACTTTTAGTAGATTTCTACTTATTTTATTAAATATTATCTCCACCAAACAGGACAAGCTTGCATCTGTTATAGTTTTGGAGAAAAATGTGATCATTTCATTTATGCGCGAAATGCCTTAAAAATGGCTTTAAAATGGATTTGGAGCATGGAGACGATTATCTTGGGATTGCAAGATAACCAAACAAAACTTTTAGTGGATTTCTACTTATTTTATTAAATATCATCTCCACCAAACAGGACAAGCTTGCATGTGTTATAGTTTTGGAGAAAAATGTGATCATTTCATTTATGCGTGAAATGCCTTTGAAATGGCTTTAAAATGGATTTGGAGCATGGAGACGATTATCTCAGGATTGCAATATAAACAAACAAAACTTTTAGTAGGTTTCTACTTATTTTATTAAATATTATCTCCACCAAACAGGACAAGCTTGCATCTGTTATAGTTTTGGAGAAAAATGTGATCATTTCATTTATGCGCGAAATGCCCTTAGGACTCTTAGAAGAGTTAATGCTCTGAGACCATGGGGGCGCTTAGCCCCCTCTCTTCGTCACTGAGGATGATTTCATTTTTCAGGGATTAGAGAGGGTGGTCCTTGTGGTGGACTGCAGGTATGGAGAGCTGTTGTCATCGTATTAGATAGATAAGAATGATTATATGTATTGTAGAAATGTCTCCTATCATGTTCCCTAATTTTTTATTATGTCCACATCCTGGTCCCCATCTTGGACATCATAACAAACGTGCACTTTTTTGTTTAATTTACACATTGTACCATAGGAAAAATGACACTACAGCTACAGAGGTGACCGTCTGATAGCCCAGCTCGACTATCCATCTCTACTGAAGACATTTCTACAATACATATAATCATTCTTATCTATCTAATACGATCACAACAGCTCTCCATACCTGCAGTCCACCACAAGGACCACTCTCTCTAATCCCTGAAAAATGAAATCATCCTCAGTGACGAAGAGAGGGGGCTAAGCGCCCCCCATGGTCTCAGAGCATTGACTCTTCTAAGAGTCCTAAGATTCCTGCTCACTCTGATGGGGTGCAGCTGTGGGACCCTATTTTCAGAGATGATGTCCTCCACCCAACTCTCAAAAAGCTGAAAGGGTCTTCAGTAGAGATGGATAGTCGAGCTGGGCTATCAGACGGTCACCTCTGTAGCTGTAGTGTCATTTTTCCTATGGTCCAATTTGTAAATTAAACAAAAAAGTGCACGTTTGTTATGATTTCCAAGATGGGGACCAGGATGTGGACATAATAAAAAAATAGGGAACATGATAGGAGACATTTCTACAATACATATAATCATTCTTATCTATCTAATACGATGACAACAGCTCTCCATACCTGCAGTCCACCACAAGGACCACCCTCTCTATTCCCTAAAAAGTGAAATCATCCTCAGTGACGAGGAGAGGGGGCTAAGCGCCCCCCATGGTCTCAGAGCATTGACTCTTCTAAGAGTCCTAAGAGTCCTGCTCACACTGATGGGGTGCAGCTGTGGGACCCTATTTTCAGAGATGATGTTCTCCACCCAACTCTCAAAAAGCTGAAAGGGTCTTCAGTAGAGATGGATAGTCGAGCTGGGCTATCAGACGGTCACCTCTGTAGCTGTAGTGTCATTTTTCCTATGGTCCAATGTGTAAATTAAACAAAAAAGTGCACGTTTGTTATGATGTCCAAGATGGGGACCAGGATGTGGACATAATAAAAAATTAGGGAACATGATAGGAGACATTTCTACAATACATATAATCATTCTTATCTATTTAATACGATGACAACAGCTCTCCATACCTGCAGTCCACTACAAGGACCACCCTCTCTAATCCCTGAAAAATGAAATCATCCTCAGTGACGAAGAGAGGGGGCTAAGCGCCCCCCATGGTCTCAGAGCAGTGACTCTTCTAAGAGTCCTAAGAGTCCTGCTCACACTGATGGGGTGCAGCTGTGGGACCCTATTTTCAGAGATGATGTCCTCCACCCAACTCTCAAAAAGCTGAAAGGGTCTTCAGTAGAGATGGATAGTCGAGCTGGGCTATCAGACGGTCACCTCTGTAGCTGTAGTGTCATTTTTCCTATGGTCCAATGTGTAAATTAAACAAAAAAGTGCACGTTTGTTATGATGTCCAAGATGGGGACCAGGATGTGGACATAATAAAAAATTAGGGAACATGATAGGAGACATTTCTACAATACATATAATCATTCTTATCTATCTAATACGATGATAACAGCTCTCCATATCTGCAGTCCACCACAAGGACCACCCTCTCTAATCCCTGAAAAATGAAATCATCCTCAGTGATGAAGAGAGGGGGCTAAGTGCCCCCAATGGTCTCAGAGCATTGACTCTTCTAAGAGTCCTAAGAGTCCTGCTCACACTGATGGGGTGCAGCTGTGGGACCCTATTTTCAGAGATGATGTCCTCCACCCAACTCTCAAAAAGCTGAAAGGGTCTAGGAGTCCTAAGAGTCCTGCTCACACTGATGGGGTGCAGCTGTGGGACCCTATTTTCAGAGATGATGTCCTCCACCCAACTCTCAAAAAGCTGAAAGGGTCTTCAGTAGAGATGCATAGTCGAGCTGGGCTATCAGACGGTCACCTCTGTAGCTGTAGTTTCATTTTCCCTATGGTCCAATGTGTAAATTAAACAAAAAAGTGCACGTTTGTTATGATGTCCAAGATGGGGACCAGGATGTGGACATAATAAAAAATTAGGGAACATGATAGGAGACATTTCTACAATACATATAATCATTCTTATCTATCTAATACGATGACAACAGCTCTCCATACCTGCAGTCCACCACAAGGACCACCCTCTCTAATCCCTGAAAAATGAAATCATCCTCAGTGATGAAGAGAGGGGGCTAAGTGCCCCCAATGGTCTCAGAGCATTGACTCTTCTAAGAGTCCTAAGAGTCCTGCTCACACTGATGGGGTGCAGCTGTGGGACCCTATTTTCAGAGATGATGTCCTCCACCCAACTCTCAAAAAGCTGAAAGGGTCTTCAGTAGAGATGGATAGTCGAGCTGGGCTATCAGACGGTCACCTCTGTAGCTGTAGTGTCATTTTTCCTATGGTCCAATGTGTAAATTAAACAAAAAAGTGCACGTTTGTTATGATGTCCAAGATGGGGACCAGGATGTGGACATAATAAAAAATTAGGGAACATGATAGGAGACATTTCTACAATACATATAATCATTCTTATCTATCTAATACGATGACAACAGCTCTCCATACCTGCAGTCCACCACAAGGACCACCCTCTCTAATCCCTGAAAAATGAAATCATCCTCAGTGACGAAGAGAGGGGGCTAAGCGCCCCCATGGTCTCAGAGCATTAACTCTTCTAAGAGTCCTAAGAGTCCTGCTCACACTGATGGGGTGCAGCTGTGGGACCCTATTTTCAGAGATGATGTCCTCCACCCAACTCTCAAAAAGCTGAAAGGGTCTTCAGTAGAGATGGATAGTCGAGCTGGGCTATCAGACGGTCACCTCTGTAGCTGTAGTGTCATTTTTCCTATGGTCCAATGTGTAAATTAAACAAAAAAGTGCACGTTTGTTATGATGTCCAAGATGGGGACCAGGATGTGGACATAATAAAAAATTAGGGAACATGATAGGAGACATTTCTACAATACATATAATCATTCTTATCTATCTAATACGATGACAACAGCTCTCCATACCTGCAGTCCACCACAAGGACCACCCTCTCTAATCCCTGAAAAATGAAATCATCCTCAGGGACGAAGAGAGGGGGCTAAGCGCCCCCCATGGTTTTAGAGCATTGACTCTTCTAAGAGTCCTAAGAGTCCTGCTCACACTGATGGGGTGCAGCTGTGGGACCCTATTTTCAGAGATGATGTCCTCCACCCAACTCTCAAAAAGCTGAAAGGGTCTTCAGTAGAGATGGATAGTCGAGCTGGGCTATCAGACGGTCACCTCTGTAGCTGTAGTGTCATTTTTCCTATGGTCCAATGTGTAAATTAAACAAAAAAGTGCACGTTTGTTATGATGTCCAAGATGGGGACCAGGATGTGGACATAATAAAAAATTAGGGAACATGATAGGAGACATTTCTACAATACATATAATCATTCTTATCTATCTAATACGATGACAACAGCTCTCCATACCTGCAGTCCACCACAAGGACCACCCTCTCTAATCCCTGAAAAATGAAATCATCCTCAGGGACGAAGAGAGGGGGCTAAGCGCCCCCCATGGTTTTAGAGCATTGACTCTTCTAAGAGTCCTAAGAGTCCTGCTTACACTGATAGGGTGCAGCTGTGGGACCCTATTTTAAGAGATGATGTCCTCCACCCAACTCTCAAAAAGCTGAAAGGGTCTTCAGTAGAGATGGATAGTCGAGCTGGGCTACCAGACGGTCACCTCTGTAGCTGTAGTGTCATTTTTCCTATGGTCCAATGTGTAAATTAAACAAAAAAGTGCACGTTTGTTATGATTTCCAAGATGGGGACCAGGATGTGGACATAATAAAAAAATAGGGAACATGATAGGAGACATTTCTACAATACATATAATCATTCTTATCTATCTAATACGATGACAACAGCTCTCCATAACTGCAGTCCACCACAAGGACCACCCTCACTATTCCCTGAAAAGTGAAATCATCCTCAGTGACGAAGAGAGGGGGCTAAGCGCCCCCCATGGTCTCAAAACATTGACTCTTCTAAGAGTCCTAAGAGTCCTGCTCACACTGATGGGGTGCAGCTGTGGGACCCTATTTTCAGAGATGATGTCCTCCACCCAACTCTCAAAAAGCTGAAAGGGTCTTCAGTAGAGATGGATAGTCGAGCTGGGCTATCAGACGGTCACCTCTGTAGCTGTAGTGTCATTTTTCCTATGGTCCAATGTGTAAATTAAACAAAAAAGTGCACGTTTGTTATGATGTCCAAGATGGGGACCAGGATGTGGACATAATAAAAAATTAGGGAACATGATAGGAGACATTTCTACAATACATATAATCATTCTTATCTATTTAATACGATGACAACAGCTCTCCATACCTGCAGTCCACCACAAGGACCACCCTCTCTAATCCCTGAAAAATGAAATCATCCTCAGTGACGAAGAGAGGGGGCTAAGCGCCCCCCATGGTCTCAGAGCATTGACTCTTCTAAGAGTCCTAAGAGTCCTGCTCACACTGATGGGGTGCAGCTGTGGGACCCTATTTTCAGAGATGATGTCCTCCACCCAACTCTCAAAAAGCTGAAAGGGTCTTCAGTAGAGATGGATTGTCGAGCTGGGCTATCAGACGGTCACCTCTGTAGCTGTAGTGTCATTTTTCCTATGGTCCAATGTGTAAATTAAACAAAAAAGTGCACGTTTGTTATGATGTCCAAGATGGGGACCAGGATGTGGACATAATAAAAAATTAGGGAACATGATAGGAGACATTTCTACAATACATATAATCATTCTTATCTATCTAATACGATGATAACAGCTCTCCATACCTGCAGTCCACCACAAGGACCACCCTCTCTAATCCCTGAAAAATGAAATCATCCTCAGTGACGAAGAGAGGGGGCTAAGTGCCCCCAATGGTCTCAGAGCATTGACTCTTCTAAGAGTCCTAAGAGTCCTGCTCACACTGATGGGGTGCAGCTGTGGGACCCTATTTTCAGAGATGATGTCCTCCACCCAACTCTCAAAAAGCTGAAAGGGTCTTCAGTAGAGATGGATAGTCGAGCTGGGCTATCAGACGGTCACCTCTGTAGCTGTAGTGTCATTTTTCCTATGGTCCAATGTGTAAATTAAACAAAAAAGTGCACGTTTGTTATGATGTCCAAGATGGGGACCAGGATGTGGACATAATAAAAAATTAGGGAACATGATAGGAGACATTTCTACAATACATATAATCATTCTTATCTATCTAATACGATGACAACAGCTCTCCATACCTGCAGTCCACCACAAGGACCACCCTCTCTAATCCCTGAAAAATGAAATCATCCTCAGTGACGAAGAGAGGGGGCTAAGCGCCCCCATGGTCTCAGAGCATTAACTCTTCTAAGAGTCCTAAGAGTCCTGCTCACACTGATGGGGTGCAGCTGTGGGACTCTATTTTCAGAGATGATGTCCTCCACCCAACTCTCAAAAAGCTGAAAGGGTCTTCAGTAGAGATGGATAGTCGAGCTGGGCTATCAGACGGTCACCTCTGTAGCTGTAGTGTCATTTTTCCTATGGTCCAATGTGTAAATTAAACAAAAAAGTGCATGTTTGTTATGATGTCCAAGATGGGGACCAGGATGTGGACATAATAAAAAATTAGGGAACATGATAGGAGACATTTCTACAATACATATAATCATTCTTATCAATCTAATACGATGACAACAGCTCTCCATACCTGCAGTCCACCACAAGGACCACCCTCTCTAATCCCTGAAAAATGAAATCATCCTCAGTGACGAAGAGAGGGGGCCAAGCGCCCCCCATGGTACCAGAGCATTGACTCTTCTAAGAGTCCTAAGAGTCCTGCTCACACTGATGTGGTGAAGCTGTGGGACCCTATTTTCAGAGATGATGTCCTCCACCCAACTCTCAAAAAGCTGAAAGGGTCTTCAGTAGAGATGGATAGTCGAGCTGGGCTATCAGACGGTCACCTCTGTAGCTGTAGTGTCATTTTTCCTATTGTCCAATTTGTAAATTAAACAAAAAAGTGCACGTTTGTTATGATTTCCAAGATGGGGACCAGGATGTGGACATAATAAAAAAATAGGGAACATGATAGGAGACATTTCTACAATACATATAATCATTCTTATCTATCTAATACGATGACAACAGCTCTCCATACCTGCAGTCCACCACAAGGACCACCCTCTCTATTCCCTGAAAAGTGAAATCATCCTCAGTAACGAGGAGAGGGGGCTAAGCGCCCCCCATGGTCTCAGAGCATTGACTCTTCTAAGAGTCCTAAGAGTCCTGCTCACACTGATGGGGTGCAGCTGTGGGACCCTATTTTCAGAGATGATGTTCTCCACCCAACTCTCAAAAAGCTGAAAGGGTCTTCAGTAGAGATGGATAGTCGAGCTGGGCTATCAGACGGTCACCTCTGTAGCTGTAGTGTCATTTTTCCTATGGTCCAATGTGTAAATTAAACAAAAAAGTGCACGTTTGTTATGATGTCCAAGATGGGGACCAGGATGTGGACATAATAAAAAATTAGGGAACATGATAGGAGACATTTCTACAATACATATAATCATTCTTATCTATTTAATACGATGACAACAGCTCTCCATACCTGCAGTCCACCACAAGGACCACCCTCTCTAATCCCTGTCCAATGGACTGTGTTGCCTATGAGTTTCTATTGGATTGATAGGCCAGTTACTGTCTTTTGTTTTCGTTTGGCCATGTTGTGTGCGCAGTCACTAGGATTATGTGAAATAATGTAGAGTCAGGTTTACATTTCTCTGTGTTGGTGTAGTGGTAGGCTCTTTGCTTGAGCTGCGAGAGGGAGCACAGAGAAGTAGAAGAATGATTCTACATTAATTCACATAATCCTAGTGACTGCGCACACAACATGGCCAAACAAAAGCAAAAGACAGTACCTGGCCTATCATTCCAATTGAAACTCATGGGTAACATAGTCCATTGGACTAGGCAATAACATGCAGCCATACAAAGTCCATGGGCCTTGCCTCAGAGTCGAACTCACAACCTCTCGCAGCCCAAGAAAAAAGCCTACCACTACAGCAACACAGAGAAGTGTGAACCTGACTCTACATTAATTCACATAATCCTAGTGACTGCGCACACAACATGGCCAAACAAAAGCAAAAGACAGTACCTGGCCCATCAATCCAATGGAAACTCATAGGCAACACAGTCCATTGGACTAGACAATTACCTGGAGACATACAAAGTCCATGGGCCTTGTCTCAGAGTCAAACCCACAACCTCTCGCAGCCAAGCAAAGAGCCTACAAATACACCAACACAGAGAAGTGGAAAACTGAGTTTACATTAGTTCACATAATCCTAGTGAGTGCGCACACAACATGGCCAAACGAAAACAAAAGACAGTACCTGGCCTATCAATCCAATGGAAACTCATAGGCAACACAGTCCATTGGACTAGGCAATTACATGCAGCCATAAAAAGTCCATGGGCCTTGCCTCAGAGTCAAACCCACAACCTCTCGCAGCCCAAGCAAAGAGCCTAACACTACACCAACACAGAGAAATGTGAAACTGACTCTACATTAATTCACATATTCCTAGTGACTGCGCACACAACATGGCCAAACAAAAGCAAAAGAAAGCACCTGGCCTATCAATCCAATGGAAACTCATAGGCAACACAGTCCATTGGACTAGGCAATTACATGCAGCCATACAAAGTCCATGGGCCTTGCCTCAGAGTCGAACTCACAACCTCTCGCAGCCCAACAAAAAAGCCTACCACTTCAGCAACACAGAGAAGTATGAAACTGTCTCTACATTAACTCACATAATCCTAGTGACTGCGCACAAAACATGGCCAAACGAAAACAAAAGACAGTACCTGGCCTATCAATCCATTGGACTAGGCAATTACATGCAGCCATACAAAGTCCATGGGCCTTGCCTCAGAGTCAAACCCACAACCTCTCACAGCCCAAGCAAAGAGCCTACCACTACACCAACACAGAGAAGTGCGAAACTGACTCAACATAAATTCACATAATCCTAGTGACTGCGCACACAACATGGCCAAACAAAAGCTAAAGACAGTCCCTTGCCTATCAATCCAATGGAAACTCATAGACAACATAGTCCATTGGACTAGGCAATTACATGCAGCCTCACAAAGTCCATGGGCCTTGCCTCAGAGTCAAACCCACAACCTCTGGCAGAACAAGCAAAGAGCCTACAACTACACCAACACAAAGAAGTAGGAAGCTGCGTCTACATTAATTCACATAATCCTAGTGAATGCGCACACAACATGGCCAAACAAAAGCAAAAGACATTACCTGGCCTATCAGGCCAATGGAAACTCATAGGCAACACAGTCCATTGAACTAGGCGATTACATGCAGCCATACAAAGTCCATGGGCCATGCCGCAGAGTCAAACCCACAACCTCTCGCAGCCAAGCAAAGCAGCTTCCACTAGACCAACACAGAGAAGTGGGAAACGGATTCTACATTAATTCACATAATCCTACCGACTGCGCACACAACATGGCCAAACAAAAGACAATACCTGGCCTATCAATCCAATGGAAACTCATAGGCAACACAGTCCATTAGACTAGGCAAATACATGCAGCCATACAAAGTTCATGGGCCTTGCCTCAGAGTCGAACCCACAACTTCTTGGAGAACAAGCAAAGAGCCTACCACTAAACCAACACAGAGAAGTTGGAAACCGACTCTACATTAATTCACATAATCCTAGTGACTGCGCACACAACATGGGGAAACAAAAGCAAAAGACAGTCCTGGCCTATCAATCCAATGGAAACTCATAGGTAACACAGTACATTATCATAGGCAATTAAATGCAGCCATACAAAGCCCATGGGCCTTGCCCCAGAGTCGAACCCACAACCTCTCGTAGCCCAAGCAAAGAGCCTACCAATACACCAACACAGAGAAGTGAAAAACTGATTCTACATTAATTCACATAATCCTAGTGACTGCGCACACAACATGGCCAAACAAAAGCAAAAGACAGTACCTGGCCTATCAATCCAATAGAAACTCATAGGCAAAGCAATCAATTGGACTAGGCAATTACATGCAGCCATACAAAGTCCATGGGCCTTGCCTCAGAGTCGAACCCACAACCTCTTGTAGCCGAAGCAAAGAGCCTACCACTACACCAACACAGAGAAGAGCGAAACTGACTCAACATAAATTCACATAATCCTAGTGACTGCGCACACAACATGGCCAAACAAAAGCAAAAGACAGTCCCTGGCCTATCAATCCAATGGAAACTCATATACAACATAGTACATTGGACTAGGCAATTACATGCAGCCATACAAAGTCCATGGGCCTTGCCTCAGAGTCAAACCCACAACCTCTGGCAGAACAAGCAAAGAGCTTACAACTACACCAACACAAAAAAGTAGGAAGGTGCGTCTACATTAATTCACATATTCCTAGAGACTGCGCACACAACATGGCCAAACAAAAGCAAAAGACATTACCTGGCCTATCAAGCCAATGGAAACTCATAGGCAACACAGTCCATTGGACTAAACAATTACATGCAGCCATACAAAGTCCATGGGCTTTGCCTCTGAGTCAAACCCACAATTTCTCGCAGCCCAAGCAAAGAGCCTACCACTACACCAACACAGACAAGATGGAAACTGAGTTTACATTAAGAACCTATAAAGATGTGAGTGAACCAGCCAATATAAAAGTATATAATCTTTATTGAAAAATTTGTTAAAAGACAAACACATAAAACAGACAATGATGAGGACACATACAATTAACCTCAGGTGAACCAAAATATACAAGCAATAAATAGCATAAGTGCATAATGGTCATGTATCGGAAAAAAAGTGCACCAAAAAAGGGGTGCTGTCCAAGTTTCTTTGAAGAGCCAATAGTCTTTAGGTAGATGAAGAGTGTCCCAAAGAACACCAATAAGGTGGAACTATATTAAATTTCAAGCTAAACAAAGCTTTTTTCTTCATTCAAGACTAAATGTATGAGAGCCACAATCCTATTGCTACAAAACGTGGCATATAACAGGGGAAACAAAGAATACATGTGTCTATGATATTAACAGGATATAATCCTATAAGATGCAAACATAATAGTTTACAAAAAGCAAATCCTGAATGGATCAGGTGGTATAACCACAACAATGTTTCCAAATGCCTACAGTCCCAAACAGGGGAGAAGCAGGATCTCAACCATACATATAAAGAAAAGGGAGAAACTGACACAAGTGTCAAAATATAACACTTTTTTCACAGGGCTGGACTAGGAGGCCATATTCCCAGTGTTATAATCAGATAGAAGGGCGGAATGGCTGCATTACCACAGTACTATACCTTTACAAGGAAACAGAGTCAGCCATAGGACCGACCCAAACACTGTGGTGAATCCACAAAAACACACACCAGAAGGGTGTTACAGGGCCCAGACTAAAAAGCCATATTCCCAGTACTATAGCCCACAGAAAGGCAGCATGGCTGCAATACCACAGTAATTTGCCCCTACAAGGGAACAAAGTCAGCCATAAGAACCAACCTTAGCACTGAGTGGCAAGCCCACAAAGACACAGACCAGGAAGATAATAACCTGAGGATAAAGGTACCCCGACACGTGTTTCGCAGAAAAGCTTCTTCCAAGGGGAAACACGTGTCGGGGTACCTTTATCCTCAGGTTATTATCTTCCTGGTCTGTGTCTTTGTGGGCTTGCCACTCAGTGCTAAGGTTGGTTCTTATGGCTGACTTTGTTCCCTTGTAGGGGCAAATTACTGTGGTATTGCAGCCATGCTGCCTTTCTGTGGGCTATAGTACTGGGAATATGGCTTTTTAGTCTGGGCCCTGTAACACCCTTCTGGTGTGTGTTTTTGTGGATTCACCACAGTGTTTGGGTCGGTCCTATGGCTGACTCTGTTTCCTTGTAAAGGTATAGTACTGTGGTAATGCAGCCATTCCGCCCTTCTATCTGATTATAACACTGGGAATATGGCCTCCTAGTCCAGCCCTGTGAAAAAAGTGTTATATTTTGACACTTGTGTCAGTTTCTGCCTTTTCTTTATATGTATGGTTGAGATCCTGCTTCTCCCCTGTTTGGGACTGTAGGCATTTGGAAACATTGTTGTGGTTATACCACCTGATCCATTCAGGATTTGCTTTTTATAAACTATTATGTTTGCATCTTATAGGATTATATCCTGTTAATATCATAGACACATGTATTCTTTGTTTCCCCTGTTATATGCCACGTTTTGTAGCAATAGGATTGTGGCTCTCATACATTTAGTCTTGAATGAAGAAAAAAGCTTTGTTTAGCTTGAAATTTAATATAGTTCCACCTTATTGGTGTTCTTTGGGACACTCTTCATCTACCTAAAGACTATTGGCTCTTCAAAGAAACTTGGACAGCACCCCTTTTTTGGTGCACTTTTTTTCCGATACATGACCATTATGCACTTATGCTATTTATTGCTTGTATATTTTGGTTCACCTGAGGTTAATTGTATGTGTCCTCATCATTGTCTGTTTTATGTGTTTGTCTTTTAACAAATTTTTCAATAAAGATTATATACTTTTATATTGGCTGGTTCACTCACATCTTTATAGGTTCTTACTGCTTAAATGAGTGTAGCTATCTTTACTTTTTGGTCATTCAATTGGTTCTTTTGAGTTTACATTAGTTCACATAATCCTAGTGACTGTGCACACAACATTGCGAAACAAATGCAAAAGACATTATCTGGCCTATCAATCCAATGGAAACTCATAGGCAACACAGTCCATTAGACTAGGCAAATACATGCAGCCATACAAAGTTCATGGGCCTTGCCTCAGAGTCGAACCCACAACCTCTTGGAGAACAAGCAAAGAGCCTACCACTAAACCAACACAGAGAAGTTGGGAACTGACTCTACATTAATTCACATAATCCTAGTGACTGCGCACACAACATGGCCAAACAAAAGCAAAAGACAGTACCTGGCCTATCAATCCAATGGAAACTCATAGGCAACACAGTCCATTGGACTAGACAATTACATGGAGACATACAAAGTCCATGGGCCTTGCTTCAGAGTCAAACCCACAACCTCTCGCAGCCAAGCAAAGAGCCTACCACTACACCAATACAGAGAAGTGGGAAACTGATTCTACATTAATTCACATAATCCTACCGACTGCGCACACAACATGGCTAAACAAAAGCAAAAGACAGTACCTGGCTTATCAATCCAATGGAAACTCATAGGCAACACAGTCCATTGGACTAGGCAATAACATGCAGCCATACAAAGTCCATGGGCCTTGCCTCAAAGTCGAACTCACAACCTCTCGCAGCTCAAGCAAAGAGCTTACCACTACACCAACACAGAGAAATGTGAACCTGCCTCTACATTAATTCACATAATCCTAGTGACTGCGCACACAACATGGCCAAACGAAAGCAAAAGTCCATACCTGGCCTATCAATCCAATGGAAACTCATAGGCAACACAGTCCATTGGACTAGGCAATTACATGCAGCCATAATAAGTCCATGGGCCTTGCCTCAGAGTCAAACCCACAACTTCTCGCAGCCCAAGCAAAGATCCTACCAATACACCAACACAGAGAAGTGGAAAACAGATTCTACATTAATTCACATAATCCTAGTGACTGCGCACACAACATGGCCAAACGAAAGCAAAAGACAGTACCTGGCCTATCAATCCAATGGAAACTCAGAGGCAACCCCATCCATTGGACTAGGCAATTACATGCAGCCATACAGAGTCCATGGGCCTTGCCTCAGAGTCTATCCCACAACCTTTGGCAGAACAAACAAAGAGCCTACAACCACACCAACACAAAGAAGTAGGAAGCTGCATCTACATTAATTCACATAATCCTAGTGAATGCGCACACAACATGGCCAAACAAAATCAAAAGACATTACCTGGCCTATCAGGCCAATGGAAACTCATAGGCAACACAGTCCATTGAACTAGGCGATTACATGCAGCCATACAAAGTCCATGGGCCATGCCGCAGAGTCAAACCCACAACCTCTCGCAGCCAAGCAAAGCAGCTTCCACTAGACCAACACAGGGAAGTGGGAAACGGATTCTACATTAATTCACATAATCCTAGTGACTGCGCACACAACATGGCCAAACAAAAGACAATACCTGGCCTATCAATCCAATGGAAACTCATAGGCAACACAGTCCATTAGACTAGGCAAATACATGCAGCCATACAAAGTTCATGGGCCTTGCCTCAGAGTCGAACCCACAACTTCTTGGAGAACAAGCAAAGAGCCTACCACTAAACCAACACAGAGAAGTTGGAAACCGATTCTACATTAATTCACATAATCCTAGTGACTGCGCACACAACATGGGGAAACAAAAGCAAAAGACATTACCTGGCCTATCAAGCCAATGGAAACTCATAGGCAACACAGTCCATTGAACTAGACAATTACATGGAGACATACAAAGTCCATGGGCCTTGCCTCAGAGTCAAACCCACAACCTCTAGCAGCCAAGCAAAGAGCCTACCACTACACCAACACAGATAAGTGGGAAACTGATTCTACATTAATTCACATAATCCTACCGACTGCGCACACAACATGGCCAAACAAAAGACAATACCTGGCCTATCAATCCAATGGAAACTCATAGGCAACACAGTACATTATCATAGGCAATTAAATGCAGCCATACAAAGCCCATGGGCCTTGCCCCAGAGTCGAACCCACAACCTCTCGTAGCCCAAGCAAAGAGCCTACCAATACACCAACACAGAGAAGTGAAAAACTGATTCTACATTAATTCACATAATCCTAGTGATTGCGCACACAACATGGCCAAACAAAAGCAAAAGACAGTACCTGGCCTATCAATCCAATAGAAACTCATAGGCAAAGCAATCAATTGGACTAGGCAATTACATGCAGCCATACAAAGTCCATGGGCCTTGCCTCAGAGTCGAACCCACAACCTCTTGTAGCCCAAGCAAAGAGCCTACCACTACACCAACACAGAGAAGAGCGAAACTGACTCAACATAAATTCACATAATCCTAGTGACTGCGCACACAACATGGCCAAACAAAAGCAAAAGACAGTCCCTGGCCTATCAATCCAATGGAAACTCATATACAACATAGTACATTGGACTAGGCAATTACATGCAGCCATACAAAGTCCATGGGCCTTGCCTCAGAGTCAAACCCACAACCTCTGGCAGAACAAGCAAAGAGCTTACAACTACACCAACACAAAAAAGTAGGAAGGTGCGTCTACATTAATTCACATATTCCTAGAGACTGCGCACACAACATGGCCAAACAAAAGCAAAAGACATTACCTGGCCTATCAAGCCAATGGAAACTCATAGGCAACACAGTCCATTGGACTAAACAATTACATGCAGCCATACAAAGTCCATGGGCTTTGCCTCTGAGTCAAACCCACAATTTCTCGCAGCCCAAGCAAAGAGCCTACCACTACACCAACACAGACAAGATGGAAACTGAGTTTACATTAAGAACCTATAAAGATGTGAGTGAACCAGCCAATATAAAAGTATATAATCTTTATTGAAAAATTTGTTAAAAGACAAACACATAAAACAGACAATGATGAGGACACATACAATTAACCTCAGGTGAACCAAAATATACAAGCAATAAATAGCATAAGTGCATAATGGTCATGTATCGGAAAAAAAGTGCACCAAAAAAGGGGTGCTGTCCAAGTTTCTTTGAAGAGCCAATAGTCTTTAGGTAGATGAAGAGTGTCCCAAAGAACACCAATAAGGTGGAACTATATTAAATTTCAAGCTAAACAAAGCTTTTTTCTTCATTCAAGACTAAATGTATGAGAGCCACAATCCTATTGCTACAAAACGTGGCATATAACAGGGGAAACAAAGAATACATGTGTCTATGATATTAACAGGATATAATCCTATAAGATGCAAACATAATAGTTTATAAAAAGCAAATCCTGAATGGATCAGGTGGTATAACCACAAGAATGTTTCCAAATGCCTACAGTCCCAAACAGGGGAGAAGCAGGATCTCAACCATACATATAAAGAAAAGGGAGAAACTGACACAAGTGTCAAAATATAACACTTTTTTCACAGGGCTGGACTAGGAGGCCATATTCCCAGTGTTATAATCAGATAGAAGGGCGGAATGGCTGTATTACCACAGTACTATACCTTTACAAGGAAACAGAGTCAGCCATAGGACCGACCCAAACACTGTGGTGAATCCACAAAAACACACACCAGAAGGGTGTTACAGGGCCCAGACTAAAAAGCCATATTCCCAGTACTATAGCCCACAGAAAGGCAGCATGGCTGCAATACCACAGTAATTTGCCCCTACAAGGGAACAAAGTCAGCCATAAGAACCAACCTTAGCACTGAGTGGCAAGCCCACAAAGACACAGACCAGGAAGATAATAACCTGAGGATAAAGGTACCCCGACACGTGTTTCGCAGAAAAGCTTCTTCCAAGGGGAAACACGTGTCGGGGTACCTTTATCCTCAGGTTATTATCTTCCTGGTCTGTGTCAGTTTCTGCCTTTTCTTTATATGTATGGTTGAGATCCTGCTTCTCCCCTGTTTGGGACTGTAGGCATTTGGAAACATTGTTGTGGTTATACCACCTGATCCATTCAGGATTTGCTTTTTATAAACTATTATGTTTGCATCTTATAGGATTATATCCTGTTAATATCATAGACACATGTATTCTTTGTTTCCCCTGTTATATGCCACGTTTTGTAGCAATAGGATTGTGGCTCTCATACATTTAGTCTTGAATGAAGAAAAAAGCTTTGTTTAGCTTGAAATTTAATATAGTTCCACCTTATTGGTGTTCTTTGGGACACTCTTCATCTACCTAAAGACTATTGGCTCTTCAAAGAAACTTGGACAGCACCCCTTTTTTGGTGCACTTTTTTTCCGATACATGACCATTATGCACTTATGCTATTTATTGCTTGTATATTTTGGTTCACCTGAGGTTAATTGTATGTGTCCTCATCATTGTCTGTTTTATGTGTTTGTCTTTTAACAAATTTTTCAATAAAGATTATATACTTTTATATTGGCTGGTTCACTCACATCTTTATAGGTTCTTACTGCTTAAATGAGTGTAGCTATCTTTACTTTTTGGTCATTCAATTGGTTCTTTTGAGTTTACATTAGTTCACATAATCCTAGTGACTGTGCACACAACATTGCGAAACAAATGCAAAATACATTATCTGGCCTATCAATCCAATGGAAACTCATAGGCAACACAGTCCATTAGACTAGGCAAATACATGCAGCCATACAAAGTTCATGGGCCTTGCCTCAGAGTCGAACCCACAACCTCTTGGAGAACAAGCAAAGAGCCTACCACTAAACCAACACAGAGAAGTTGGGAACTGACTCTACATTAATTCACATAATCCTAGTGACTGCGCACACAACATGGCCAAACAAAAGCAAAAGACAGTACCTGGCCTATCAATCCAATGGAAACTCATAGGCAACACAGTCCATTGGACTAGACAATTACATGGAGACATACAAAGTCCATGGGCCTTGCTTCAGAGTCAAACCCACAACCTCTTGCAGCCAAGCAAAGAGCCTACCACTACACCAATACAGAGAAGTGGGAAACTGATTCTACATTAATTCACATAATCCTACCGACTGCGCACACAACATGGCTAAACAAAAGCAAAAGACAGTACCTGGCTTATCAATCCAATGGAAACTCATAGGCAACACAGTCCATTGGACTAGGCAATAACATGCAGCCATACAAAGTCCATGGGCCTTGCCTCAAAGTCGAACTCACAACCTCTCGCAGCTCAAGCAAAGAGCTTACCACTACACCAACACAGAGAAATGTGAACCTGCCTCTACATTAATTCACATAATCCTAGTGACTGCGCACACAACATGGCCAAACGAAAGCAAAAGTCCATACCTGGCCTATCAATCCAATGGAAACTCATAGGCAACACAGTCCATTGGACTAGGCAATTACATGCAGCCATAAAAAGTCCATGGGCCTTGCCTCAGAGTCAAACCCACAACTTCTCGCAGCCCAAGCAAAGATCCTACCAATACACCAACACAGAGAAGTGGAAAACAGATTCTACATTAATTCACATAATCCTAGTGACTGCACACACAACATGGCCAAACGAAAGCAAAAGACAGTACCTGGCCTATCAATCCAATGGAAACTCAGAGGCAACCCCATCCATTGGACTAGGCAATTACATGCAGCCATACAGAGTCCATGGGCCTTGCCTCAGAGTCTATCCCACAACCTTTGGCAGAACAAACAAAGAGCCTACAACCACACCAACACAAAGAAGTAGGAAGCTGCATCTACATTAATTCACATAATCCTAGTGACTGCGCACACAACATGGCCAAACAGAAGCAAAATACATTACCTGGCCTATCAAGCCAATGGAAACTCATAGGCAACACAGTCCATTGAACTAGGCAATTACATGCAGCCATACAAAGTCCATGGGCCTTGCCTCAGAGTCAAACCCACAACCTCTCGCAGCCAAGCAAAGCGCCTTCCACTACACCAACACAGAGAAGTGGGAAACTGATTCTACATTAATTCACATAATCCTACCGACTTCGCACACAACATAACCAAACAAAAGACATTACCTGGCCTATCAGTCCAATGAAAACTCATAGGCAACACAGTACATTGGACTAGGCAATTACATGCAGCCATACAAAGTCTATGGGCTTTGCCTCAGAGTCAAACCCACATTTTCTCGCAGCCCAAGCAAAGTGCCTACCACTACACCAACACAGAGAAGTTGAAAACTGAGTTTACATTAGTTCACATAATCCTAGTGACTGCGCACACAACATGGCCAAACAAAAGCAAAAGGTAGTACCTGGCCTATCAATCCAATAGGAACTCATAGGTAACACAGTCAACTAAAATAGGCAATTACATGCAGCAATACAAACTCCATGGGCCTTGCCTCAAAGTCGACCCAACAACCTTTCGCAGCTTAAGCAAAGAGACTACCACTACACCAACACAGAGAAGTAGGTAAATGACTCTACATTAATTCACATAATCCTAGTGACTGCGCACACAACATGGCCAAACAAATGCAAAAGATATTATCTGGCCTATCAATCCAATGAAATCATAGGCAACATAGTCCATTAGACTAAGCAAAGTCATACAAAGTTAATGGGCCTTGCCTCAGAGTCGAACCCACCACCTCTTGGAGAACAAGCAAATAGCCTACCACTAAACCAACACAGAGAAGTTGGAAACAGACTCTACATTAATTCACAGAATCCTAGTGACTGCGCACACAACATGGCCAAACAAAAGCAAAAGACAGTACCTGGCCTATCAATCCAATGGAAACTCAAAGCTAACTCAGTACATTGGACTAGGCAATTACATGCAGCCATACAAAGTCCATGGGCCTTGCATTAGAGTCGAACCCACAACCTCTCGCAGCCCAAGCAAAGAGCCTACCACTACACCAACACAGAGAAGTGGGAAACTGATTCTACATTAATTCAAATAATCCTACTGACTGCGCACACAACATGGCCAAACAAAAGACAATACCTGGCCTATCAATTCAAAGGAAACTCATAGGCAACACAGTCCATTGGACTTGGCAATTACATGCAGCCATACAAAGTCCATGGGCTTTGCCTCAGAGTCAAACCCACAATTTCTCGCAGCCCAAGTTAATAGCCTACGATTACACCAACACAGAGAAGTTGGAAACTGAGTTTACATTATTTCACATAATCCTAGTGACTGCGCACACAACATGGCCAAACAAAAGACAATACCTGGCCTATCAATTCAATGGAAACTCATAGGCAACACAGTCAATTGAACTAGGCAATTACATGCTGCCATACAAACTCCATGTGCTTTGCCTCAGAGTCGAACCCACAACCTCTCACAGCTTAAGCAAAAGACTACAACTACACCAACACAGAGAAGTAGGTGAATGACTCTACATTAATTCACATAATCCTAGTGACTGCGAACACAACATGGCCAAACAAAAGCAAAAGACAGTACCTGGCCTATCAATCCAATTGAAACTCATAGGCAACATAGTCCATTGGACTAGGCAATAACATGCAGCCATACAAAGTCCATGGGCCTTGCCTCAAAGTCTAACTCACAACCTCTCGCAGCTCAAGCAAAGAGCCTACCACTACACCAACACAGAGAAATGTGAACCTGACTCTACATTAATTCACATAATCCTAGTGACTGCGAACACAACATGGCCAAACATAAGCAAAAGGCAGTACCTGGCCTATCAATCCAATGGGAACTCATAGGCAACACAGTCAATTGAACTACGCAATTACATGCAGCCATACAAACTCCATGGGCCTTGCCTCAGAGTCGAACCCACAACCTCTCGCAGCTTAAGCAAAGAGCCTACCCCTAAACCAACACAGAGAAGTGGGAAACTAATTCTACATTAATTCACACAATCCTACCGACTGCGCACACAACACGGCCAAACAAAAGACAATACCTGGCCTATCAATTCAATGGAAACTCATAGGCAACACAGTCCATTGGACTAGGCAATTACATGCAGCCATACAAAGTCCATGGGCTTTGCCTAAAAGTCAAACCCACAACTTCTCGCAGCCCAAGCAAAGAGCCTACCACTACACCAACACAGAGAAGTTGGTAACTGAGTTTACATTAATTCACATAATCCTAGTGACTGCGCACACAACATGGCCAAACAAAAGCAAAAGACAGTACCTGGCCTATCAATCCAATGGAAAATCATAGGCAACACAGTCCATTGGACTAGACAATTACATGGAGACATACAAAGTCCATGGGCCTTTCCTCAGAGTCAAACCCACAACCTCTCGCAGCCAAGCAAAGAGCCTACCACTACACCAACACAGAGAAGTGGGAAACTGATTCTACATTAATTCACATAATCCTACCGACTGCGCACACAACATGGCCAAACAAAAGACAATACCTGGCCTATCAATCCAATGGAAACTCATAGGCAACACAGTCCATTAGACTAGGCAAATACATGCAGCCATATAAAGTTCATGGGCCTTGCCTCAGAGTCGAACCCACATCCTCTTGGAGAACAAGCAAAGAGCCTACCACTAATCCAACACAGAGAAGTTGGAAACCGACTCTACATTAATTCACATAATCCTAGTGACTGCGCACACAACATGGCCAAACAAAAGCAAAAGACATTACCTGGCCTATCAATCCAATGTAAACTCATAGGTAACACAGTACATTACTAGGATTATGTGAATTAATGTAGAGTCAGGTTCACATTTCTCTGTGTTGGTGTAGTGGTAGGCTTTTTTCTTGGGCTGCGAGAGGTTGTGAGTTCGACTCTGAGGCAAGGCCCATGGACTTTGTATGGCTGCATGTAATTGCCTAGTCCAATGGACTATGTTCTCTATGAGTTTCCATTGGATTGATAGGCCAGGGACTGTCTTTTGCTTTTGTTTGGCCATGTTGTGTGCGCAGTCACTAGGATTATGTGAATTTATGTTGAGTCAGTTTCGCTCTTCTCTGTGTTGGTGTAGTGGTAGGCTCTTTGCTTGGGCTGAGAGAGGTTGTGGGTTTGACTCTGAGACAAGGCCCATGGACTTTGTATGGCTGCATGTAATTGCCTAGTCCAATTGATTGCGTTGCCTATAAGTTTCCATTGGATTGATAGGCCAGGTACCGTCTTTTGCTTTTGTTTGGCCATGTTGTGTGCGCAGTCACTAGGATTATGTGAATTAATGTAGAATCTGTTTTCCACTTCTCTGTGTTGGTGTATTGGTAGGCTCTTTGCTTGGGCTACGAGAGGTTGTGGGTTTGACTCTGGGGCAAGGCCCATGGGCTTTGTATGGCTGCATGCAATTGCCTAGTCCAATGTACTGTGTTACCTATGAGTTTACATTGGATTGATAGGCCAGGTAATGTCTTTTGCTTTTGTTTGGCCATGTTGTGTGCGCAGTCACTAGGATTATGTGAATTAATGTAGAGTCAGTTTCCAACTTCTCTGTGTTGGTTTAGTGGTAGGCTCTTTGCTTGTTCTCCAAGAGGATGTGGGTTCGACTCTGAGGCAAGGCCCATGAACTTTGTATGGCTGCATGTATTTGACTAGTCTAATGGACTGTGTTGCCTATGAGTTTCCATTGGATTGATAGGCCAGGTATTGTCTTTTGTTTGGCCATGTTGTGTGCGCAGTCGGTAGGATTATGTGAATTAATGTAGAATCAGTTTCCCACTTCTCTGTGTTGGTGTAGTGGTAGGCTCTTTGCTTGGGCTGCGAGAAGTTGTGGGTTTGACTTTTAGGCAAAGCCCATGGACTTTGTATGGCTGCATGTAATTGCCAAGTCCAATGGACTGTGTTGCCTATGAGTTTCCATTGAATTGATAGGCCAGGTATTGTCTTTTGTTTAGCCATGTTGTGTGCGCAGTCGGTAGGATTATGTGAATTAATGTAGAATCAGTTTCCCACTTCTCTGTGTTGGTGTAGTGGTAGGCTCTTTGCTTGGCTGCGAGAGGTTGAGGGTTTGACTCTGAGGCAAGGCCCATGGACTTTGTATGTCTCCATGTAATTTTCTAGTCCAATGGACTGTGTTGCCTATGAGTTTCCATTGGATTGATAAGCCAGGTACTGACTTTTGCTTTTGTTTGGCCATGTTGTGTGCGCAGTCAGTAGGATTATGTGAATTAATGTAGAACCAGTTTCCCACTTTTCTGTGTTGGTGTAGTGGTAGGCTCTTTGCTTGGCTGCGCGAGGTTGTGGGTTTGACTCTGAGGCAAGGCCCATGGACTTTGTATGTCTCCATGTAATTGTCTAGTCCAATGGACTGTGTTGCCTATGAGTTTCCATTGGATTGATAGGCCAGGTACTGTCTTTTGCTTTTGTTTGGCCATGTTGTGTGCGCAGTCACTAGGATTATGTGAATTAATGTAGAGTCTGGTTCACATTTCTTTGTGTTGGTGTAGTGGTAGGCTCTTTGCTTGAGCTGCGAGAGGTTGTGAGTTCGACTTTGAGGCAAGGCCCATGGACGTTGTATGGCTGCATGTTATTGCCTAGTCCAATGGACTATGTTGCCTATGAGTTTTAATTGGAATGATAGGCCAGGTACTGTCTTTTGCTTTTGTTTGGCCATGTTGTGTGCGCAGTCACTAGGATTATGTGAATTAATGTAGAGTCAGTTTCACACTTCTCTGTGTTGCTGTAGCGGTAGGCTTTTTTTCTTGGGCTGCGAGAGGTTGTGAGTTCGACTCTGAGGCAAGGCCCATGGACTTTGTATGGCTGCATGTAATTGCCTAGTCCAATGGACTGTGTTGCCTATGAGTTTCCATTGGATTGATAGGCCAGGTACTGTCTTTTGCTTTCGTTTGGCCATGTTGTGTGCGCAGTCACTAGGATTATGTGAGTTAATGAAGAGTCAGTTTCAAACTTCTCTGTGTTGGTGTAGTGGTAGGCTCTTTGCTTTGGCTGCGAGAAGTTGTGGGTTTGACTCTAATGCAAGGTTCATGGACTTTGTATAACTGCATGTATTTGCCTAGTCCACTGGACTGTGTTGCCTATGAGTTTCCATTGGATTGATAGGCCAGGTATTGACTTTTGCTTTCGTTTGGCCATGTTGTGTGCGCAGTCACTAGGATTATGTGAATTAATGTAGAGTCAGTTTCACATTTCTCTGTGTTGGTGTAGTGGTAGGATCTTTGCTTGGGCTGCGAGAAGTTGTGGGTTTGACTCTGAGGCAAGGCCCATGGACTTTTTATGGCTGCATGTAATTGCCTAGTCCAATGGACTGTGTTGCCTATGAGTTTCCATTGGATTGATAGGCCAGGTATGGACTTTTGCTTTCGTTTGGCCATGTTGTGTGCGCAGTCACTAGGATTATGTGAATTAATGTAGAGGCAGGTTCACATTTCTCTGTGTTGGTGTAGTGGTAGGCTCTTTGTTTGAGCTGCGAAAGGTTGTGAGTTTGACTTTGAGGCAAGGCCCATGGACTTTGTATGGCTGCATGTTATTGCCTAGTCCAATGGACTGTGTTGCCTATGAGTTTCCATTGGATTGATAAGCCAGGTACTGTCTTTTGCTTTTGTTTAGCCATGTTGTGTGCGCAGGCGGTAGGATTATGTGAATTAATGTAGAATCAGTTTCCCACTTCTCTGTATTGGTGTAGTGGTAGGCTCTTTGCTTGGCTGCGAGAGGTTGTGGGTTTGGCTCTGAAGCAAGGCCCATGGACTTTGTATGTCTCCATGTAATTGTCTAGTCCAATGGACTGTGTTGCCTATGAGTTTCCATTGGATTGATAGGCCAGGTACTGTCTTTTGCTTTTGTTTGGCCATGTTGTGTGCGCAGTCACTAGGATTATGTGAATTAATGTAGAGTCAGTTTCCAACTTCTCTGTGTTGGTTTAGTGGTAGGCTGTTTGCTTGTTCTCCAAGAGGTTGTGGGTTCGACACTGAGGCAAGGCCCATGAACTTTGTATGGCTGCATGTATTTGCCTAGTCTAATGGACTGTGTTGCCTATGAGTTTCCATTGGATTGATAGGCCAGATAATGTCTTTTGCATTTGTTTCGCAATGTTGTGTGCACAGTCACTAGGATTATGTGAACTAATGTAAACTCAGTTTCCATCTTGTCTGTGTTGGTGTAGTGGTAGGCTCTTTGCTTGGGCTGTGACAAATTGTGGGTTTGACTCAGAGGCAAAGCCCATGGACTTTGTATGGCTGCATGTAATTGTTTAGTCCAATGGATTGTGTTGCCTATGAGTTTCCATTGGCTTGATAGGCCAGGTAATGTCTTTTGCTTTTGTTTGGCCATGTTGTGTGCGCAGTCTCTAGGAATATGTGAATTAATGTAGACGCACCTTCCTACTTTTTTGTGTTGGTGTAGTTGTAAGCTCTTTGCTTGTTCTGCCAGAGGTTGTGGGTTTGACTCTGAGGCAAGGCCCATGGACTTTGTATGGCTGCATGTAATTGCCTAGTCCAATGGACTATGTTGTATATGAGTTTCCATTGGATTGATAGGCCAGGGACTGTCTTTTGCTTTTGTTTGGCCATGTTGTGTGTGCAGTCACTAGGATTATGTGAATTTATGTTGAGTCAGTTTCGCTCTTCTCTGTGTTGGTTTAGTGGTAGGCTCTTTGCTTGGGCTACAAGAGGTTGTGGGTTCGACTCTGAGGCAAGGCCCATGGACTTTGTATGGCTGCATGTAATTGCCTAGTCCAATTGATTGCTTTGCCTATGAGTTTCTATTGGATTGATAGGCCAGGTACTGTCTTTTGCTTTTGTTTGTCCATGTTGTGTGCGCAGTCACTAGGATTATGTGAATTAATGTAGAATCAGTTTTTCACTTCTCTGTGTTGGTGTATTGGTAGGCTCTTTGCTTGGGCTACGAGAGGTTGTGGGTTCGACTCTGGGGCAAGGCCCATGGGCTTTGTATGGCTGCATTTAATTGCCTAGTCTAATGTACTGTGTTACCTATGAGTTTCCATTGGATTGATAGGCCAGGTACTGTCTTTTGCTTTTGTTTGGCCATGTTGTGTGCGCAGTCACTAGGATTATGTGAATTAATGTAGAGTCGGTTTCCAACTTCTCTGTGTTGGTTTAGTGGTAGGCTCTTTGCTTGTTCTCCAAGAAGTTGTGGGTTCGACTCTGAGGCAAGGCCCATGAACTTTGTATGGCTGCATGTATTTGCCTAGTCTAATGGACTGTGTTGCCTATGAGTTTCCATTGGATTGATAGGCCAGGTATTGTCTTTTGTTTGGCCATGTTGTGTGCGCAGTCAGTAGGATTATGTGAATTAATGTAGAATCAGTTTCCCACTTATCTGTGTTGGTGTAGTGGTAGGCTCTTTGCTTGGCTGCGAGAGGTTGTGGGTTTGACTTTGAGGCAAGGCCCACGGACTTTGTATGTCTCCATGTAATTGTCTAGTTCAATGGACTGTGTTGCCTATGAGTTTCCATTGGCTTGATAGGCCAGGTAATGTCTTTTGCTTTTGTTTGGCCATGTTGTGTGCACATTCACTAGGATTATGTGAATTAATGTAGACGCAACTTCCTACTTCTTTGTGTTGGTGTAGTTGTAGGCTCTTTGCTTGTTCTGCCAGAGGTTGTGGGTTTGACTCTGAGGCAAGGCCCATGGACTTTGTATGGCTGCATGTAATTGTCAAGTCCAATGGACTGTGTTGCCTACGAGTTTCCATTGGATTGATAGGCCAGGTATTGTCTTTTGCTTTTGTTTGGCCATGTTGTGTGCGCAGTCACTAGGATTATGTGAATTAATGTAGAATCCGTTTCCCACTTCTCTGTGTTGGTGTAGTGGTAGGCTCTTTGCTTGGGCTGTAAGAGGTTGTGGGTTTAACTCTGAGGCAAGGCCCATGGACTTTGTATGGCTGCATGTAATTGCCTAGTCCAATGGATTGATAGGCCAGGTACTGTCTTTTGTTTTCGTTTGGCCATGTTTTGTGCGCAGTCACTAGGATTATGTGAGTTAATGTAGAGACAGTTTCACACTTCTCTGTGTTGCTGAAGTGGTAGGCTTTTTTGTTGGGCTGCGAGAGGTTGTGAGTTCGACTCTGAGGCAAGGCCCATGGACTTTGTATGGCTGCATGTAATTGCATAGTCCAATGGACTGCGTTACCTATGAGTTTCCATTGGATTGATAGGCCAGGTGCTTTCTTTTGCTTTTGTTTGGCCATGTTGTGTGCGCAGTCACTAGGAATATGTGAATTAATGTAGAGTCAGTTTCACATTTCTCTTTGTTGGTGTAGTGGTAGGCTCTTTGCTTGGGCTTTGAGAGGTTGTGGGTTTGACTCTGAGGCAAGGCCCATGGACTTTTTATGGCTGCATGTAATTGCCTAGTCCAATGGACTTTGTTGCCTATGAGTTTCCATTGGATTGATAGGCCAGGTATTGACTTTTGCTTTCGTTTGGCCATGTTGTGTGCGCAGTCACTAGGATTATGTGAATTAATGTAGAGTCAGTTTCACATTTCTCTGTGTTGGTGTAGTGGTAGGCTCTTTGCTTGGGCTGCGAGAGGTTGTGAGTTTGACTCTGAGGCAAGGCCCATGGACTTTTTATGGCTGCATGTAATTGCCTAGTCCAATGGACTGTGTTGCCTATGAGTTTCCATTGGATTGATAGGCCAGGTACTGTCTTTTGTTTTCGTTTGGCCATGTTGTGTGCGCACTCACTAGGATTATGTGAATTAATGTAGAGGCAGGTTCACATTTCTCTGTGTTGGTGTAGTGTTAGGCTCTTTGCTTGAGCTGCGAGAGGTTGTGGGTTTGACTCTGAGGCAAGGCCCATGGACTTTTTATGGCTGCATGTTATTGCCTAGTCCAATGGACTGTGTTGCCTATGAGTTTCCATTGGATTGATAAGCCAGGTACTGTCTTTTGCTTTTGTTTAGCCATGTTGTGTGCGCAGTCGGTAGGATTATGTGAATTAATGTAGAATCAGTTTCCAACTTCTCTGTGTTGGTTTAGTGGTAGGCTCTTTGCTTGTTCTCCAAGAGGTTGTGGGTTCGACTCTGAGGCAAGGCCCATGAACTTTGTATGGCTGCATGTATTTGCCTAGTCTAATGGACTGTGTTGCCTATGAGTTTCCATTGGATTGATAGGCCAGATAATGTCTTTTGCATTTGTTTCGCCATGTTGTGTGCACAGTCACTAGGATTATGTGAACTAATGTAAACTCAGTTTCCAACTTGTCTGTGTTGTTGTAGTGGTAGGCTCTTTGCTTGGGATGCGAGAAATTGTGGGTTTGACTCTGAGGCAAAGCCCATGGACTTTGTATGGCTGCATGTAATTGTTTAGTCCAATGGACTGTGTTGCCTATGAGTTTCCATTGGCTTGATAGGCCAGGTAATGTCTTTTGCTTTTGTTTGGCCATGTTGTGTGCGCAGTCGCTAGGAATATGTAAATTAATGTAGACGCAGCTTCCTACTTTTTTGTGTTGGTGTAGTTGTAAGCTCTTTGCTTGTTCTGCCAGAGGTTGTGGGTTTGACTCTGAGGCAAGGCCCATGGACTTTGTATGGCTGCATGTAATTGCCTAGTCCAATGGACTATGTTGTATATGAGTTTCCATTGGATTGATAGGCCAGGGACTGTCTTTTGCTTTTGTTTGGCCATGTTGTGTGCACAGTCACTAGGATTATGTGAACTAATGTAAACTCTGTACCAACTTCTCTGTGTTGGTGTAGTGGTAGGCTCTTTGCTTGGGCTACAAGAGGTTGTGGGTTCGACTCTGAGGCAAGGCCCATGGACTTTGTATGGCTGCATGTAATTGCCTAGTCCAATTGATTGCTTTGCCTATGAGTTTCTATTGGATTTATAGGCCAGGTAATGTCTTTTGCTTTTGTTTGGCCATGTTGTGTGCGCAGTCACTAGGATTATGTGAATTAATGTAGAATCAGTTTTCCACTTCTCTGTGTTGGTGTATTTGTAGGCTCTTTGCTTGGGCTACAAGAGGTTGTGGGTTCGACTCTGGGGCAAGGCCCATGGGCTTTGTATGGCTGCATGTATTTGCCTAGTCTAATGGACTGTGTTGCCTATGAGTTTCCATTGGATTGATAGGCCAGGTATTTTCTTTTGTTTGGCCAAGTTGTGTGCGCAGTCGGTAGGATTATGTGAATTAATGTAGAATCAGTTTCCCACTTCTCTGTGTTGGTGTAGTGGTAGGCTCTTTGCTTGGCTGCGAGAGGTTGTGGGTTTGACTCTGAGGCAAGGCCCATGGACTTTGTATGTCTCCATGTAATTGTCTAGTCCAATGGACTGTGTTGCCTATGAGTTTCTATTGGATTTATAGGCCAGGTACTGTCTTTTGCTTTTGTTTGGCCATGTTGTGTGCGCAGTCACTAGGATTATGTGAATTAATGTAGAGTCAGGTTCACATTTCTCTGTGTTGGTGTAGTTGTAGGCTCTTTGCTAGAGCTGCGAGAGGTTGTGAGTTCAACTTTGAGGCAAGGCCCATGGACTTTGTATGGCTGCATGTTATTGCCTAGTCCAATGGACTATGTTACCTATGAGTTTCAATTGGAATGATAGGCCAGGTACTGTCTTTTGCTTTTGTTTGGCCATGTTGTGTGCGCAGTCACTAGGATTATGTGAATTAATGTAGAGTCAGTTTCACACTTCTCTGTGTTGATGTAGTGGTAGGCTTTTTTCTTGGGCTGCGAGAGGTTGTGAGTTCGACTCTGAGGCAAGGCCCATGGACTTTGTATGGCTGCATGTAATTGCCTAGTCCAATGGACTATGTTGTCTATGAGTTTCCATTGGATTGATAGGCCAGGGACTGTCTATTGCTTTTGTTTGGCCATGTTGTGTGCGCAGTCACTAGGATTATGTGAATTTATGTTGAGTCAATTTCGCACTTCTCTGTGTTGGTGTAGTGGTAGGCTCTTTGCTTCGACTTTGAGAGGTAGTGGTTTTGACTCTGAGGCAAGGCCCATGGACTTTGTATGGCTGCATGTTATTGCCTAGTCCAAAGGATTGCGTTGCCTATGAGTTTCCATTGGATTAATAGGCCAGGTACTGTCTTTTGCTTTTGTTTGGCCATGTTGTGTGCGCAGTCACTAGGATTATGTGAATTAATGTAGAGTCATTCACCTAATTCTCTGTGTTGGTGTAGTGGTAGTCTCTTTGCTTAAGCTGCGAGAGGTTGTGGGTTCGACTCTGAGGCAAGGCCCATGGAGTTTGTATGGCTGCATGTAATCGCCTAGTTCAATTGACTGTGTTGCCTATGAGTTCCCATCGGATTGATAGGCCAGGTACTGTCTTTTGCTTTTGTTTGGCCATGTTGTGTGCGCAGTCACTAGGATTATGTGAACTAATGTAAACTCAGATTCCAACTTCTCTGTGTTGGTGTAGTGGCAGGCTCTTTGCTTGGGCTGCGAGAAATTGTGGGTTCGACTCTGAGGCAAGGCCCATGGAGTTTGTATGGCTGCATGTAATCGCCTAGTTCAATTGACTGTGTTGCCTATGAGTTTCCATTGGCTTGATAGGCTAGGTAATGTCTTCTGCTTTTGTTTGGCCATGTTGTGTGCGCAGTCACTAGGATTATGTGAATTAATGTAGACGCAGCTTCCTACTTCTTTGTGTTTTTGTAGTTGTAGGCTCTTTGCTTGTTCTGCCAGAGGTTGTGGGTTTGACTCTGAGGCAAGGCCCATGGACTTTGTATGGCTGCATGTAATTGCCTAGTCCAATGGACTATGTTGCCTATGAGTTTCCATTGGATTGATAGGCCAGGTACTGCCTTTTGCTTTTGTTTGACCATGTTGTGTGCGCAGTCACTAGGGTTATGGGAATTAATGTAGAGTCAGTTTCCCACTTCTCTGTGTTGGTGTAGTGGTAGGCTCTTTGCTTGGGCTGCGAGAGGTTGTGGGTTCGACTCTAATGCAAGGCTCATGGACTTTGAATGGCTGCATGTAATTGCTTAGTCCAATGGACTGTGTTGCCTATGAGTTTCTATTGGATTGATAGGCCAGTTACTGTCTTTTGTTTTCGTTTGGCCATGTTGTGTGCGCAGTCACTAGGATTATGTGAAATAATGTAGAGTCAGGTTTACATTTCTCTGTGTTGGTGTAGTGGTAGGCTCTTTGCTTGAGCTGCGAGAGGTTGTGAGTTCGACTTTGAGGCAAGGCCCATGGACTTTGTATGGCTGCATGTAATTGCCTAGTCCAATTGATTGTTTTTCTTATGAGTTTCTATTGGATTGATAGGCCAGGTACTGTCTTTTTCTTTTGTTTGGCAATGTTGTGTGCGCAGTCACTAGGATTATGTGAATTAATGTAGAGTCATTCACCTAATTCTCTGTGTTGGTGTAGTGGTAGTCTCTTTGCTTAAGCTGCCAGAGGTTGTGGGTTCGACTCTGAGGCAAGGCCCCTGGAGTTTGTATGGCTGCATGTAATTGCCTATTCTACATTAATTCACATAATCCTACCGACTGCGCACACAACATGGCTAAACAAAAGACAATACCTGGCCTATCAATTCAATGGAAACTCATAGGCAACACAGTCCATTGGACTAGGCAATTACATGCAGCCATACAAAGTCCATGGGCTTTGCCTAAAAGTCAAACCCACAACTTCTCGCAGCCCAAGCAAAGAGCCTACCACTACACCAACACAGAGAAGTGGGAAACTGATTCTACATTAATTCACATAATCCTACCGACTGCGCACACAACATGGCCAAACAAAAGACAATACCTGGCCTATCAATCCAATGGAAACTCATAGGCAACACAGTCCATTAGACTAGTCAAATACATGCAGCCATACAAAGTTCATGGGCCTTGCCTCAGAGTCGAACCCACATCCTCTTGGAGAACAAGCAAAGAGCCTACCACTAAACCAACACAGAGAAGAGCGAAACTGACTCAACATAAATTCACATAATCCTAGTGACTGCGCACACAACATGGCCAAACAAAAGACAATACCTGGCCTATCAATCCAATGGAAACTCATAGACAACATAGTCCATTGGACTAGGCAATTACATGCAGCCATACAAAGTCCATGGGCTTTGCCTCAGAGTCAAACCCACAATTTCTCGCAGCCCAAGCAAAGAGCCTACCACTACACCAACACAGAGAAGTTGGTAACAAAGTTTACATTAGTTCACATAATCCTAGTGACTGTGCACACAACATGGCCAAACAAATGCAAAAGACATTATCTGGCCTATCAATCCAATGGAAACTCATAGGCAACACTGTCCATTAGACTAGGCAAATACATGCAGCCATACAAAGTTCATGGGCCTTGCCTCAGAGTCGAACCCACAACTTCTTGGAGAACAAGCAAAGAGCCTACCACTAAACCAACACAGAGAAGTAGGTGAATGACTCTACATTAATTCACATAATCCTAGTGACTGCGCACACAACATGGCCAAACAAAAGCAAAAGACAGTATCTGGCCTATCAATCCAATTGAAGCTCATAAGCAACATAGTCCATTGGACTAGGCAATAACATGCAGCCATACAATGTCCATGGGCCTTGCCTCCAAGTCGAACTCACAACCTCTCGCAGTTTAAGCAAAGAGCCTACTAGTACACCAACACAGAGAAATGTGAACCTGACTCTACATTAATTCACATAAACCTAGTGACTGCGCACACAACATGGCCAAACGAAAGCAAAAGTCAATACCTGGCCTATCAATCCAATGGAAACTCATAGGCAACACAGTCCATTATACTAGGCAATTACATGCAGCCATAAAAAGTCCAAGGGCCTTGCCTCAGAGTCAAATCCACAACCTCTCGCAGCTCAAGCAAAGAGCCTACCACTACACCAACACAGAGAAATGTGAAACTGACTTTATATTAATTCACATAATCCTAGTGACTGCGCACACAACATGGCCAAACGAAAGCAAAAGTCAATACCTGGCCTATCAATCCAATGGAAACTCATAGGCAACACAGTCCTTTGGACTAGGCAATTAGATGCAGCCATACATAGTCCATGAGCCTTGCATTTGAGTCGAACTCACAACCTCTCCCAGCCCAAGTAAAGAGCCTACCACTACACCAACACAGAGAAGTGGGAAACTGACTCAACATTAATTCACATAATCCTAGTGACTGCGCACAAAACATGGCCAAACAAAAGCAAAAGAAGGCACCTGGCCTATCAATCCAATGGAATCTCATAGGTAACACAGTCCATTGGACTATGCAATTACATGCAGCCATAAAAAGTCCATGGGCCTTGCCTCAGAGTCGAACTCACAACCTCTCGCAGCCCAAGAAAAAAGCCTACCACTACAGCAACACGGAGAAGTGTGAAACCGACTCTACATTAACTCACATAATCCTAGTGACTGCGCACACAACATGGCCAAACAAAAGCAAAAGACAGTACCTGGCCTATCAATCCAATGGAAACTCAGAGGCAACCCCATCCATTGGACTAGGCAATTACATGCAGCCATACAGAGTCCATGGGCCTTGCCTCAGAGTCTATCCCACAACCTCTGGCAGAACAAGCAAAGAGCCTACAACCACACCAACACAAAGAAGTAGGAAGCTGCATCTACATTAATTCACATAATCCTAGTGACTGCGCACACAACATGGCCAAACAGAAGCAAAAGACATTACCTGGCCTATCAAGCCAATGGAAACTCATAGGCAACACAGTCCATTGAACTAGGCAATTACATGCAGCCATACAAAGTCCATGGGCCTTGCCTCAGAGTCAAACCCACAACTTCTCGCAGCCAAGCAAAGCGCCTTCCACTACACCAACACAGAGAAGTGGGAAACTGATTCTACATTAATTCACATAATCCTACCGACTTCGCACACAACATAACCAAACAAAAGACAATACCTGGCCTATCAGTCCAATGAAAACTCATAGGCAACACAGTCCATTGGACTAGGCAATTACATGCAGCCATACAAAGTCTATGGGCTTTGCCTCAGAGTCAAACCCACATTTTCTCGCAGCCCAAGAAAAGAGCCTACCACTACACCAACACAGAGAAGTTGAAAACTGAGTTTACATTAGTTCACATAATCCTAGTGACTGCGCACACAACATGGCCAAACAAAAGCAAAAGGTAGTACCTGGCCTATCAATCCAATAGGAACTCATAGGTAACACAGTCAACTGAAATAGGCAATTACATGCATCCATACAAACTCCATGGGCCTTGCCTCAAAGTCGAACCAACAACCTTTCGCAGCTTAAGCAAAAAGACTACCACTACACCAACACAGAGAAGTAGGTAAAGGACTCTACATTAATTCACATAATCCTAGAGACTGCGCACACAACATGGCCAAACAAATGCAAAAGACATTATCTGGCCTATCAATCCAATGAAATCATAGGCAACATAGTCCATTAGACTAAGCAAATATATGCAGCCATACAAAGTTAATGGGCCTTGCCTCAGAGTCGAACCCACAACCTCTTGGAGAACAAGCAAAGAGCCTACCACTAAACCAACACAGAGAAGTTGGAAACAAACTCTACATTAATTCACAGAATCCTAGTGACTGCGCACACAACATGGCAAAACAAAAGCAAAAGACAGCACCTGGCCTATCAATCCAATGGAAACTCAAAGCTAACACAGTACATTGGACTAGGCAATTACATGCAGCCATACAAAGCCCATTGGCCTTGCCCCAGAGTCGAACCCACACCCTCTCGTAGCCCAAGGAAAGAGCCTACTAATACACCAACACAGAGAAGTGGAAAACCAATTCTTCATTAATTCACATAATCCTAGTGACTGCGCACATAACATGGCCAAACAAAAGCAAAAGACAGTACCTGGCCTATCAAACCAATGGAAACTCATAGGCAACACAGTCCATTGGACTAGACAATTACATGGAGACATACAAAGTCCATGGGCCTTGCATTAGAGTCGAACCCACAACCTCTCGCAGCCCAAGCAAAGAGCCTACCACTACACCAACACAGAGAAGTGGGAAACTGTTTCTACATTAATTCAAATAATCCTACCGACTGCGCACACAACATGGCCAAACAAAAGACAATACCTGGCCTATCAATTCAAAGGAAACTCATAGGCAACACAGTCCATTGGACTTGGCAATTACATGCAGCCATACAAAGTCCATGGGCTTTGCCTCAGAGTCAAACCCACAATTTCTCGCAGCCCAAGGAAATAGCCTACGATTACACCAACACAGAGAAGTTGGAAACTGAGTTTACATTAGTTCACATAATCCTAGTGACTGCGCACACAACATGGCCAAACAAAAGACAATACCTGGCCTATCAATTCAATGGAAACTCATAGGCAACACAGTCAATTGAACTAGGCAATTACATGCTGCCATACAAACTCCATTGGCTTTGCCTCAGAGTCGAACCCACAACCTCTCGCAGTTTAAGCAAAGAGACTACCACTACACCAACACAAAGAAGAAGGTGAATGACTCTACATTAATTCACATAATCCTAGTGACTGCGCACATAACATGGCAAAACAAAAGCAAAAGACAGTACCTGGCCTATCAATCAAATTGAAACTCATAAGCAACAAAGAGACTACAACTACACCAACACAGAGAAGTAGGTGAATGACTCTACATTAATTCACATAATCCTAGTGACTGCGAACACAACATGGCCAAACAAAAGCAAAAGACAGTACCTTGCCTATCAATCCAATTGAAACTCATAGGCAACATAGTCCATTGGACTAGGCAATAACATGCAGCCGTACAAAGTCCATGGGCCATGCCTCAAAGTCTAACTCACAACCTCTCGCAGCTCAAGCAAAGAGCCTACCACTACACCAACACAGAGAAATGTGAACCTGACTCTACATTAATTCACATAATCCTAGTAATGTACTGTGTTACCTATGAGTTTACATTGGATTGATAGGCCAGGTAATGTCTTTTGCTTTTGTTTGGCCATGTTGTGTGCGCAGTCACTAGGATTATGTGAATTAATGTAGAGTCGGTTTCCAACTTCTCTGTGTTGGATTAGTGGTAGGCGCTTTGCTTGTTCTCCAAGAGGATGTGGGTTCGACTCTGAGGCAAGGCCCATGAACTTTATATGGCTGCATGTATTTGCCTAGTCTAATGGACTGTGTTGCCTATGAGTTTCCATTGGATTGATAGGCCAGGTATTTTCTTTTGTTTGGCCATGTTGTGTGCGCAGTCGGTAGGATTATGTGAATTAATGTAGAATCAGTTTCCCACTTCTCTGTGTTGGTGTAGTGGTAGGCTCTTTGCTTGGCTGCGAGAGGTTGTGGGTTTGACTCTGAGGAAAGGCCCATGGACTTTGTATGTCTCCATGTAATTGTCTAGTCCAATGGACTGTGTTGCCTATGATTTTCCATTGGATTGATAGGCCAGGTACTGTCTTTTGCTTTTGTTTGGCCATGTTGTGTGCGCAGTCACTAGGATTATGTGAATTAATGTAAACTCAGTTACCAACTTCTCTGTGTTGGTGTAGTGGTAGGCTCTTTGCTTGGGCTGCGAGAAGTTGTGGGTTTGACTTTTAGGCAAAGCCCATGGACTTTGTATGGCTGCATGTAATTGCCTAGTCCAATGGACTGTGTTGCCTATGAGTTTCCATTGAATTGATAGGCCAGGTATTGTCTTTTGTTTGGCCGTGTTGTGTGCGCAGTCGGTAGGATTGTGTGAATTAATGTAGAATCAGTTTCCCACTTCTCTGTGTTGGTTTAGGGGTAGGCTCTTTGCTTAAGCTGCGAGAGGTTGTGGGTTCGACTCTGAGGCAAGGCCCATGGAGTTTGTATGGCTGCATGTAATTGCGTAGTTCAATTGACTGTGTTGCCTATGAGTTCCCATTGGATTGATAGGCCAGGTACTGCCTTTTGCTTATGTTTGGCCATGTTGTGTTCGCAGTCACTAGGATTATGTGAATTAATGTAGAGTCAGGTTCACATTTCTCTGTGTTGGTGTAGTGGTAGGCTCTTTGCTTGAGCTGCGAGAGGTTGTGAGTTAGACTTTGAGGCAAGGCCCATGGACTTTGTATGGCTGCATGTAATTGCGTAGTTCAATTGACTGTGTTGCCTATGAGTTCCCATTGGATTGATAGGCCAGGTACTGCCTTTTGCTTATGTTTGGCCATGTTGTGTTCGCAGTCACTAGGATTATGTGAATTAATGTAGAGTCAGGTTCACATTTCTCTGTGTTGGTGTAGTGGTAGGCTCTTTGCTTGAGCTGCGAGAGGTTGTGAGTTAGACTTTGAGGCAAGGCCCATGGACTTTGTATGGCTGCATGTTATTGCCTAGTCCAATGGACTATGTTGCCTATGAGTTTCAATTGGATTGATAGGCCAGGTACTGTCTTTTGCTTTTGTTTGGCCATGTTGTGTTCGCAGTCACTAGGATTATGTGAATTAATGTAGAGTCATTCACCTACTTCTCTGTGTTGGTGTAGTTGTAGTCTCTTTGCTTAAGCTGTGAGAGGTTGTGGGTTCGACTCTGTGGCAAAGCACATGGAGTTTGTATGGCAGCATGTAATTGCCTAGTTCAATTGACTGTGTTGCCTATGAGTTTCCATTGAATTGATAGGCCAGGTATTGTCTTTTGTTTGGCCATGTTGTGTGCGCAGTCACTAGGATTATGTGAACTAATGTAAACTCAGTTTCCAACTTCTCTGTGTTGGTGTAATCGTAGGCTATTAACTTGGGCTGCGAGAAATTGTGGGTTTGACTCTGAGGCAAAGCCCATGGACTTTGTATGGCTGCATGTAATTGCCAAGTCCAATGGACTGTGTTTCCTATGAGTTTCCTTTGAATTGATAGGCCAGGTATTGTCTTTTGTTTGGCCATGTTGTGTGCGCAGTCAGTAGGATTATTTGAATTAATGTAGAATCAGTTTCCCACTTCTCTGTGTTGGTGTAGTGGTAGGCTCTTTGCTTGGGCTGCGAGAGGTTGTGGGTTCGACTCTAATGCAAGGCCCATGGACTTTGTATGGCTGCATGTAATTGCCTAGTCCAATGTACTGTGTTAGCTTTGAGTTTCCATTGGATTGATAGGCCAGGTACTGTCTTTTGCTTTTGTTTGGCCATGTTGTGTGCGCAGTCACTAGGATTCTGTGAATTAATGTAGAGTCTGTTTCCAACTTCTCTGTGTTGGTTTAGTGGTAGGCTCTTTGCTTGTTCTCCAAGAGGTTGTGGGTTCGACTCTGAGGCAAGGCCCATTAACTTTGTATGACTTTGCTTAGTCTAATGGACTATGTTGCCTATGATTTCATTGGATTGATAGGCCAGATAATATCTTTTGCATTTGTTTGGCCATGTTGTGTGCGCAGTCACTAGGATTATGTGAATTAATGTAGAGTCATTTACCTACTTCTCTGTGTTGGTGTAGTGGTAGTCTCTTTGCTTAAGCTGCGAAAGGTTGTTGGGTCGACTTTGAGGCAAGGCCCATGGAGTTTGTATGGCTGCATGTAATTGCCTATTTTAGTTGACTGTGTTACCTATGAGTTCCTATTGGATTGATAGGCCAGGTACTACCTTTTGCTTTTGTTTGGCCATGTTGTGTGCGCAGTCACTAGGATTATGTGAACTAATGTAAACTCAGTTTTCAACTTCTCTGTGTTGGTGTAGTGGTAGGCTCTTTGCTTGGGCTGCGAGAAAATGTGGGTTTGACTCTGAGGCAAAGCCCATAGACTTTGTATGGCTGCATGTAATTGTCTAGTCCAATGTACTGTGTTGCCTATGAGTTTTCATTGGACTGAAAGGCCAGGTAATGTCTTTTGTTTGGTTATGTTGTGTGCGAAGTCGGTAGGATTATGTGAATTAATGTAGAATCAGTTTCCCACTTCTCTGTGTTGGTGTAGTGGAAGGCGCTTTGCTTGGCTGCGAGAGGTTGTGGGTTTGACTCTGAGGCAAGGCCCATGGACTTTGTATGGCTGCATGTAATTGCCTAGTTCAATGGACTGTGTTGCCTATGAGTTTCCATTGGCTTGATAGGCCAGGTAATGTCTTTTGCTTCTGTTTGGCCATGTTGTGTGCGCAGTCACTAGGATTATGTGAATTAATGTAGATGCAGCTTCCTACTTCTTTGTGTTGGTGTGGTTGTAGGCTCTTTGTTTGTTCTGCCAAAGGTTGTGGGATAGACTCTGAGGCAAGGCCCATGGACTCTGTATGGCTGCATGTAATTGCCTAGTCCAATGGATGGGGTTGCCTCTGAGTTTCCATTGGATTGATAGGCCAGGTACTGTCTTTTGCTTTCGTTTGGCCATGTTGTGTGCGCAGTCACTAGGATTATGTGAATTAATGTAGAATCTGTTTTCCACTTCTCTGTGTTGGTGTATTGGTAGGATCTTTGCTTGGGCTGCGAGAAGTTGTGGGTTTGACTCTGAGGCAATGCCCATGGACTTTTTATGGCTGCATGTAATTGCCTAGTCCAATGGACTGTGTTGCCTATGAGTTTCCATTGGATTGATAGGCCAGGTATGGACTTTTGCTTTCGTTTGGCCATGTTGTGTGCGCAGTCACTAGGATTATGTGAATTAATGTAGAGGCAGGTTCACATTTCTCTGTGTTGGTGTAGTGGTAAGCTCTTTGCTTGAGCTGCGAGAGGTTGTGAGTTCGACTTTGAGGCAAGGCCCATGGACTTTGTATGGCTGCATGTTATTGCCTAGTCCAATGGACTGTGTTGCCTATGAGTTTCCATTGGATTGATAAGCCAGGTACTGTCTTTTGCTTTTGTTTAGCCATGTTGTGTGCGCAGTCGGTAGGATTATGTGAATTAATGTAGAATCAGTTTCCCACTTCTCTGTATTGGTGTAGTGGTAGGCTCTTTGCTTGGCTGCGAGAGGTTGTGGGTTTGACTCTGAAGCAAGGCCCATGGACTTTGTATGTCTCCATGTAATTGTCTAGTCCAATGGACTGTGTTGCCTATGAGTTTCCATTGGATTGATAGGCCAGGTACTGTCTTTTGCTTTTGTTTGGCCATGTTGTGTGCGCAGTCACTAGGATTATGTGAATTAATGTAGAGTCAGTTTCCAACTTCTCTGTGTTGGTTTAGTGGTAGGCTCTTTGCTTGTTCTCAAAGAGGTTGTGGGTTCGACTCTGAGGCAAGGCCCATGAACTTTGTATGGCTGCATGTATTTGCCTAGTCTAATGGACTGTGTTGCCTATGAGTTTCCATTGGATTGATAGGCCAGATAATGTCTTTTGCATTTGTTTCGCAATGTTGTGTGCACAGTCACTAGGATTATGTGAACTAATGTAAACTCAAAAGAACCAATTGAATGACCAAAAAGTAAAGATAGCTACACTCATTTAAGCAGTAAGAACCTATAAAGATGTGAGTGAACCAGCCAATATAAAAGTATATAATCTTTATTGAAAAATTTGTTAAAAGACAAACACATAAAACAGACAATGATGAGGACACATACAATTAACCTCAGGTGAACCAAAATATACAAGCAATAAATAGCATAAGTGCATAATGGTCATGTATCGGAAAAAAAGTGCACCAAAAAAGGGGTGCTGTCCAAGTTTCTTTGAAGAGCCAATAGTCTTTAGGTAGATGAAGAGTGTCCCAAAGAACACCAATAAGGTGGAACTATATTAAATTTCAAGCTAAACAAAGCTTTTTTCTTCATTCAAGACTAAATGTATGAGAGCCACAATCCTATTGCTACAAAACGTGGCATATAACAGGGGAAACAAAGAATACATGTGTCTATGATATTAACAGGATATAATCCTATAAGATGCAAACATAATAGTTTATAAAAAGCAAATCCTGAATGGATCAGGTGGTATAACCACAACAATGTTTCCAAATGCCTACAGTCCCAAACAGGGGAGAAGCAGGATCTCAACCATACATATAAAGAAAAGGCAGAAACTGACACAAGTGTCAAAATATAACACTTTTTTCACAGGGCTGGACTAGGAGGCCATATTCCCAGTGTTATAATCAGATAGAAGGGCGGAATGGCTGCATTACCACAGTACTATACCTTTACAAGGAAACAGAGTCAGCCATAGGACCGACCCAAACACTGTGGTGAATCCACAAAAACACACACCAGAAGGGTGTTACAGGGCCCAGACTAAAAAGCCATATTCCCAGTACTATAGCCCACAGAAAGGCAGCATGGCTGCAATACCACAGTAATTTGCCCCTACAAGGGAACAAAGTCAGCCATAAGAACCAACCTTAGCACTGAGTGGCAAGCCCACAAAGACACAGACCAGGAAGATAATAACCTGAGGATAAAGGTACCCCGACACGTGTTTCGCAGAAAAGCTTCTTCCAAGGGGAAACACGTGTCGGGGTACCTTTATCCTCAGGTTATTATCTTCCTGGTCTGTGTCTTTGTGGGCTTGCCACTCAGTGCTAAGGTTGGTTCTTATGGCTGACTTTGTTCCCTTGTAGGGGCAAATTACTGTGGTATTGCAGCCATGCTGCCTTTCTGTGGGCTATAGTACTGGGAATATGGCTTTTTAGTCTGGGCCCTGTAACACCCTTCTGGTGTGTGTTTTTGTGGATTCACCACAGTGTTTGGGTCGGTCCTATGGCTGACTCTGTTTCCTTGTAAAGGTATAGTACTGTGGTAATGCAGCCATTCCGCCCTTCTATCTGATTATAACACTGGGAATATGGCCTCCTAGTCCAGCCCTGTGAAAAAAGTGTTATATTTTGACACTTGTGTCAGTTTCTGCCTTTTCTTTATATGTATGGTTGAGATCCTGCTTCTCCCCTGTTTGGGACTGTAGGCATTTGGAAACATTCTTGTGGTTATACCACCTGATCCATTCAGGATTTGCTTTTTATAAACTATTATGTTTGCATCTTATAGGATTATATCCTGTTAATATCATAGACACATGTATTCTTTGTTTCCCCTGTTATATGCCACGTTTTGTAGCAATAGGATTGTGGCTCTCATACATTTAGTCTTGAATGAAGAAAAAAGCTTTGTTTAGCTTGAAATTTAATATAGTTCCACCTTATTGGTGTTCTTTGGGACACTCTTCATCTACCTAAAGACTATTGGCTCTTCAAAGAAACTTGGACAGCACCCCTTTTTTGGTGCACTTTTTTTCCGATACATGACCATTATGCACTTATGCTATTTATTGCTTGTATATTTTGGTTCACCTGAGGTTAATTGTATGTGTCCTCATCATTGTCTGTTTTATGTGTTTGTCTTTTAACAAATTTTTCAATAAAGATTATATACTTTTATATTGGCTGGTTCACTCACATCTTTATAGGTTCTTAATGTAAACTCAGTTTCCATCTTGTCTGTGTTGGTGTAGTGGTAGGCTCTTTGCTTGGGCTGCGAGAAATTGTGGGTTTGACTCAGAGGCAAAGCCCATGGACTTTGTATGGCTGCATGTAATTGTTTAGTCCAATGGACTGTGTTGCCTATGAGTTTCCATTGGCTTGATAGGCCAGGTAATGTCTTTTGCTTTTGTTTGGCCATGTTGTGTGCGCAGTCTCTAGGAATATGTGAATTAATGTAGACGCACCTTCCTACTTTTTTGTGTTGGTGTAGTTGTAAGCTCTTTGCTTGTTCTGCCAGAGGTTGTGGGTTTGACTCTGAGGCAAGGCCCATGGACTTTGTATGGCTGCATGTAATTGCCTAGTCCAATGGACTATGTTGTATATGAGTTTCCATTGGATTGATAGGCCAGGGACTGTCTTTTGCTTTTGTTTGGCCATGTTGTGTGCGCAGTCACTAGGATTATGTGAATTTATGTTGAGTCAGTTTCGCTCTTCTCTGTGTTGGTGTAGTGGTAGGCTCTTTGCTTGGGCTACAAGAGGTTGTGGGTTCGACTCTGAGGCAAGGCCCATGGACTTTGTATGGCTGCATGTAATTGCCTAGTCCAATGGATTGATAGGCCAGGTACTGTCTTTTGTTTTCGTTTGGCCATGTTTTGTGCGCAGTCACTAGGATTATGTGAGTTAATGTAGAGACAGTTTCATACTTCTCTGTGTTGCTGAAGTGGTAGGCTTTTTTGTTGGGCTGCGAGAGGTTGTGAGTTCGACTCTGAGGCAAGGCCCATGGACTTTGTATGGCTGCATGTAATTGCATAGTCCAATGGACTGCGTTACCTATGAGTTTCCATTGGATTGATAGGCCAGGTGCTTTCTTTTGCTTTTGTTTGGCCATGTTGTGTGCGCAGTCACTAGGAATATGTGAATTAATGTAGAGTCAGTTTCACATTTCTCTTTGTTGGTGTAGTGGTAGGCTCTTTGCTTGGGCTGTGAGAGGTTGTGGGTTTGACTCTGAGGCAAGGCCCATGGACTTTTTATGGCTGCATGTAATTGCCTAGTCCAATGGACTTTGTTGCCTATGAGTTTCCATTGGATTGATAGGCCAGGTATTGACTTTTGCTTTCGTTTGGCCATGTTGTGTGCGCAGTCACTAGGATTATGTGAATTAATGTAGAGTCAGTTTCACATTTCTCTGTGTTGGTGTAGTGTTAGGCTCTTTGCTTGGGCTGCGAGAGGTTGTGGGTTTGACTCTGAGGCAAGGCCCATGGACTTTTTATGGCTGCATGTAATTGCCTAGTCCAATGGACTGTGTTGCCTATGAGTTTCCATTGGATTGATAAGCCAGGTACTGTCTTTTGCTTTTGTTTAGCCATGTTGTGTGCGCAGTCGGTAGGATTATGTGAATTAATGTAGAATCAGTTTCCAACTTCTCTGTGTTGGTTTAGTGGTAGGCTCTTTGCTTGTTCTCCAAGAGGTTGTGGGTTCGACTCTGAGGCAAGGCTCATGAACTTTGTATGGCTGCATGTATTTGCCTAGTCTAATGGACTGTGTTGCCTATGAGTTTCCATTGGATTGATAGGCCAGATAATGTCTTTTGCATTTGTTTCGCCATGTTGTGTGCACAGTCACTAGGATTATGTGAACTAATGTAAACTCAGTTTCCAACTTGTCTGTGTTGGTGTAGTGGTAGGCTCTTTGCTTGGGCTGCGAGAAATTGTGGGTTTGACTCTGAGGCAAAGCCCATGGACTTTGTATGGCTGCATGTAATTGTTTAGTCCAATGGACTGTGTTGCCTATGAGTTTCCATTGGCTTGATAGGCCAGGTAATGTCTTTTGCTTTTGTTTGGCCATGTTGTGTGCGCAGTCGCTAGGAATATGTAAATTAATGTAGACGCAGCTTCCTACTTTTTTGTGTTGGTGTAGTTGTAAGCTCTTTGCTTGGGCTACAAGAGGTTGTGGGTTCGACTCTGAGGCAAGGCCCATGGACTTTGTATGGCTGCATGTAATTGCCTAGTCCAATTGATTGCTTTGCCTATGAGTTTCTATTGGATTTATAGGCCAGGTAATGTCTTTTGCTTTTGTTTGGCCATGTTGTGTGCGCAGTCACTAGGATTATGTGAATTAATGTAGAATCAGTTTTCCACTTCTCTGTGTTGGTGTATTTGTAGGCTCTTTGCTTGGGCTACAAGAGGTTGTGGGTTCGACTCTGGGGCAAGGCCCATGGGCTTTGTATGGCTGCATGTATTTGCCTAGTCTAATGGACTGTGTTGCCTATGAGTTTCCATTGGATTGATAGGCCAGGTATTTTCTTTTGTTTGGCCATGTTGTGTGCGCAGTCGGTAGGATTATGTGAATTAATGTAGAATCAGTTTCCCACTTCTCTGTGTTGGTGTAGTGGTAGGCTCTTTGCTTGGCTGCGAGAGGTTGTGGGTTTGACTCTGAGGCAAGGCCCATGGACTTTGTATGTCTCCAGGTAATTGTCTAGTCCAATGGACTGTGTTGCCTATGAGTTTCCATTGGATTGATGGGCCAGGTACTGTCTTTTGCTTTTGTTTGGCCATGTTGTGTGCGCAGTCACTAGGATTATGTGAATTAATGTAGAGTCAGGTTCACACTTCTCTGTGTTGCTGTAGTGGTAGGCTTTTTTCTTGGGCTGCGAGAGGTTGTGAGTTCGACTCTGAGGCAAGGCCCATGGACTTTGTATGGCTGCATGTTATTGCCTAGTCCAATGGACTATGTTACCTATGAGTTTCAATTGGAATGATAGGCCAGGTACTGTCTTTTGCTTTTGTTTGGCCATGTTGTGTGCGCAGTCACTAGGATTATGTGAATTAATGTAGAATCATTCTCCTACTTCTCTGTGTTGGTGTAGTGGTAGGCTCTTTGCTTGGGCTTTGAGAGGTAGTGGTTTTGACTCTGAGGCAAGGCCCATGGACTTTGTATGGCTGCATGTTATTGCCTAGTCCAAAGGATTGCGTTGCCTATGAGTTTCCATTGGATTAATAGACCAGGTACTGTCTTTTGCTTTTGTTTGGCCATGTTGTGTGCGCAGTCACTAGGATTATGTGAATTAATGTAGAGTCATTCACCTAATTCTCTGTGTTGGTGTAGTGGTAGTCTCTTTGCTTAAGCTGCTGTGTTTGATGCTTCTACTGGGTATTTTCCTACAAATACTGGAACAGCTCACTGCTTAGAATGATCCTTCCCAGCTCTATAATATATTATATATACCCCACAATGCAGGCTCACACACACATTTGTCTCAAGTGTGTTGTAGGGACACAGATACAGTCTTGGTCATGTGACTAAAGGCTACTTTACACACTGCGATATCGGTCCCGATATCGCTAGTGTGGGTACCCGCCCCATCTGTTGCGCGACACGGGCAAATCGCTGCCCATGCCGCACAACACCGACCAGACCCGTCACACATACTTACCTGACCGGCGACGTCGCTGTGACCGGCGAACCGCCTCCTTTCTAAGGGGGCGGTCCGTGCGGCGTCACAGCGACGTCACTGAGCGACCGCCCAATAGCAGCGGAGGGGCGGAGATGAGTGGCCGGAACATCCCGCCCACCTCCTTCCTTCCTCATAGCGGCTGGGAGGCAGGTAAGGAGAGGTTCCTCGTTTCTGCGGTGTCACACGGAGTGATGTGTGCTGCCGCAGGAGCGACGAACTACATCGTTACTGCTGCAGTAACGATAATCGAGAATGGAGACCCATGTCACCGATGAGCGATTTTGCACGTTTTTGCAACGATGCAAAATCGCTCATCGGTGTCACACGCAGCAACATCGCTAATGCGGCCGGATGTGCGTCACAAATTCCGTGACCCCAACGACTCCGCATTAGCGATGTCGCAGCGTGTAAAGCCCCCTTTAGTGGGAGTGGTGTACAGGGTCTTAGCAGTAAAGAGTATTCCATATTTCTGCCAGATACCCACAGAGATATTGAAATCTGAAAAAAGAGACTTCTGCTCATTGAAGGTAAGAACTGCTCACATAGCGTTCAACTCCACAGCAAACGAGTGCTCTAGCACTGGCATCTCAGCAGGGATATTCCCCTACTACACATGTGTGTCTGGGTCGCTGTGACAGTTTACAGGACATAACTCAAGGCACCTAGATAGAAGGCAGAGGTACTGGGATTGGTTGGTTTTTGGTGACGGAGGTGCAGGGGCTGGCGCCCATGTGCAGTGCTGGCTAAGGTATATTGATGATATTTTGATTTTTTGGCAGGGCACTGTGGAGCAGCTCGAGACATTTATGGAGGAACTTAATAACAACACCTTTAACATCAGATTGACGCATAAGCATAGCAGCAGTTGCGTTGACTTCCTGGATATTAAAATTTCATTCGGTTCTGAGCGAATTGTTCAGACCGACGTCCATAGGAAGGAAACATCAGTCAACGCACTGCTGCATGCTTCTTCTGCTCATACCCCCTCCACCATCCGGGCCGTACCGACTGGCCAGTTCCTCAGGATGAAGCAAATTTGTTCGTCAGACACTGCTTTTGAACAACAGTCTGCCGACCTCCAGCGCCATAGGGGTGGCAAAGGCGGTCTTCCCCCGGTCTGCCTCAGCAACGGACACTAGCCAATAGTGACTAGTGAGATCAAGGGTAGAAAAATAATTTGCAGTTCTCAATGCAGCTAGCGATTCCTCAATACGGGGGAGTGGTGCTGTCCTTCTTCTTTAACAGGACCAACGGAGCTGCCCAAAGGCTACAACTGTCACGGATAACCCCAGCCGCCTTCATGTTGCTCAACATGTCCTTGGTACACTGGTAATGTGAAGGTGGTATTGGCTTATAGCTCTCTTTGATGGGTGGGTGTGCACCTGTGGGGATGTAGTGTTGGACCCCTTTTATTCCCCCAAAATCTAGCGGATGTTTGCTGAAGACTTGCTCGCTCGTATTCTTGCACTACCCTGTGGACCCGCTTCTTGTGATGTGAAGGTGTGGAGTCAGTGCCTACGTGTAATTCCTTACACCACTCCTCTGGCTGACTTGGTGAGCAGTCACTGACTGGGTGGGGTGCAGTAATAGTGGATGCTGCTACTTGGATAGCATGTGTATCTACTGTGAACAGCTTATCAATGGTGGCAAGTCGGGGCAGCTTAACCTCCTGCTCTCCGCAGTTTAACACTCTCACGGGCACTCTTCCCTTCCGCACTAATGAATAAAACTATGATGTAAATATCATATAGATACCCCACAATTGTAAATAAAGGTAGGTTATGGGAAAAGGGGGAACAGGGAAAGAGGAAAATAGTGTAATAAAGTATACCTTCTGGGGGTGAGAGGAAATGGCAGCACAGCCAGTGGAGGTGAAGCAAAAGGAAGCCTGCAACTAAAGAGTTGAGAGCGTTATCACATGGTGACTGAGCCTGATTGTAAAGGGAGCATAGAGTGGAGCATACTCTGGGCACGTTAGAACCCAAGTTCTTAAACCATGAATATGGACCCCTTTTATTCTCCCAAAGTCTAGCGGATGTTTGCTGAAGACTTGCTCGTATTCTTGCACTACCCTGTGGACCCGCTTCTTGTGATGTGAAGGTGTGGAGTCAGTGCCTACGTGTAATTCCTTACACCACTCCTCTGGTTGACTTGGTGAGCTGTCACTGAATGGGTGTGGTGAAGTAACGGTGGATGCTGTGGCTTGGATATCATATTAAATATAGGGACCCCCATACAGTAGTATGAGAATTTTTTTTGTATTCAATGATCGGTATTACTTTCAGGGGCGCGGCACGTGGACGTGCGTTCCATTAGCCTCACTGCATTCCACTCCCATACAGGAAGTGGGCGCAGCTATTACTACGGTCGCACATAAAACAACCCACAGCCACTACTGCACACAGCTGACTCCACCACTGGAAACCCACTTCTACACCAACGCAGGTAAGACAGGATCGGCACCTCTATGCTCCCGTTACAATCAGGCTCAGTCACCATGTGATAATGCTCTCAACAATTTAGTTGCAGGCTTCCCCTTGCTTCACCTCCACTGGCTGTGCTGCCATTTCCTCTCCCCCCTGGAAGGTATACTTTATTACACTATTTTCCTGTTTCCCTCTTCTCCCTTTTCCCATAACCTACCTTTATCTGCATTTGTGGGGTATCTATATACTATTTATATCACAGTTTTATTCATTAATACGGAAGGGAAGAGTGCGCGTGAGAGTGTTGAACTGCGGAGAGCAAGAGGTTAAGCTGCCCCGTTTTGCCACCATTGATAAGCTGTTCACAGTAGATACACATGCTATCCAAGCAGCAGCAGCATCCACCATTACTGCACCCCACCCAGTCAGTGACAGCTCACCAAGTCAGCCAGAGGAGTGGTGTCAGGAATTACACGTAGGCACTGACTACACACCTTCACATCACAAGAAGGGGGTGCAAGGGTGACGCCCTGGACTAGCCAGTTAGTCACAGACATAACACACACACACCCCCTTTCCCGGATAGTTACACTAGTCAGACACAAAACCGTTGTTGCCTCCCTCCAGGGGCTGATGTCCACACCAGGTGGGGCGGAGCCAGGCGGTTGGCCCCACCCACCAAGGAGTTCACAGGCCTGGAGGTGGGAAAACCAGTCAGTTAGTTGAAGTTCAGTTTAGAGTTGAACCGTGGAGGTAGTGAGTTCAGTGAGGAGGCCAGTTTTGGGTAGGAGTGCAAAACTGCTAGTGTCTGGGTCAGATCCCAGGCACTATGGGGAGATAAGGTATGCACACCAGTGACTATGTAAGGGGAATACATGAAATAGCAGAAACTGCAGTGTGAATACTGACTTGAAAATTTCAATAGCTATATGCAAGAGTGAATATGTGAAAAATGGAATCTGCATTACTGCCATGAACATATGAATCAAGAGAAATTTAGCTACTGAATTGATCAATGCAATAGAGCCCCAACACTACGCCAAAGTATTTCTCTACGTTGGGGTCCCTAGCTTGTGTGTGTCCTCTCATGCAGTTAAAAAACCTACCGTGTATGGGAAGCTGAGACCCAGGCTATTTATGCGTATGATATGGATTGGCAATAGGTGTGGTTGGGGAGGGTTCACAAACGAAAAAATACTAACAAATAGGAATAACGTTTGGAACACCATTCTAAGTCCGAACTGGGTGCAAAAACCTAAAAAAACATCACTATGGGGAGATAAGGTATGCACACCAGTGACTATGTAAGGGGAATACATGAAATAGCAGAAACTGCTGTGTGAATACTGACTTGAAAAATCCAATAGCATTAATTCACATAATCCTAGTGACTGCGCACACAACATGGCCAAACGAAAACAAAAGACAGTACCTGGCCATTCAATCCAATGGAAACTCATAGGCAACACAGTCCATTAGACTAGGCAATTACATGCAGCCAAACAAAGTTCATGGGCCTTGCCTCAGAGTCGAACCCACAACCTCTTGGAGAACAAGCAAAGAGCCTACCACTAAACCAACTCAGTGAAGTTGGAAACCGACTCTACATTAATTAACATAATCCTAGTGACTGCGCACACAACATGGCCAAACAAAAGCAAAAGACAGTACCTGGCCTATCAATCCAATGGAAACTCATAGGTAACACAGTACATTGGACTAGGCAATTACATGCAGCCATACAAAGCCCATGGGTCTTGCCCCAGAGTCGAACCCACAACCTCTCGTAGCCAGAGCAAAGAGCCTACCACTACACCAACACAGAGAAGTAGGTGAATGACTCTACATTAATTCACATAATCCTAGTGACTGCGCACACAACATGGCCAAACAAATGCAAAAGACATTATCTGGCCTATCAATCCAATGGAAACTCATAGGCAACACAGTCCATTAGACTAGGCACTTACATGCAGCCATGTAAAGTTCATGGGCATTGCCTCAGAGTCGAACCCACAACCTCTTGGAGAACAAGCAAAGAGCCTACCACTAAACCAACTCAGAGAAGTTGGAAACCGACTCTACATTAATTAACATAATCCTAGTGACTGCGCACACAACATGGCCAAACAAAAGCAAAAGACAATACGTGGCCTATCAATCCAACAGAAACTCATAGGTAACACAGTACATTGGACTAGGCAATTACATGCAGCCATACAAAGCCCATGGGCCTTGCCCCAGAGTCAAACCCACAACCTCTCATAGCCAAGGTAAAGAGCCTACCAATACACCAACACAGAGAAGTGGAAAACCGTTTCTACATTAATTCACATAATCCTAGTGACTGCGCACACAACATGGCCAAACAAAAGCAAAAGACAGTACCTGGCCTATCAATCCAATGGAAACTCATAGGCAACACAGTCCATTGGACTAGACAATTACATGGAGACATACAAAGTCCATGGGCCTTGCCTCAGAGTCAAACCCACAACTTCTCGCAACCAAGCAAAGAGCCTACCACTACACTAACACAGAGAAGTGGGAAACTGATTCTACATTAATTCACATAATCCTACCGACTGCGCACACAACATGGCCAAACAAAAGACAATACCTGGCCTATTCATTCAATGAAAACTCATGGGCAACACAGTCCATTGGACTAGGCAATTACATTCAACCATACAAAGTCCATGGGCTTTGCCTCAAAGTCAAACCCACAACTTCTTGTAACCCAAGGAAAGAGCCTACCACTACACCAACACAGAGAAGAGAATGACTCTACATTAATTCACATAATCCTAGTGACTGCGCACACAACATGACCAAACGAAAGCAAAAGACAGTACCTGGCCTATCAATCCAATGGGAACTCATAGGCAACACAGTTACTTGAACTAGGCAATTACATGCAGCCATACAAACTCCATGGGCCTTGCCTCAGAGTCAAACCCACAACCTCATGCAGCTAAGCAAAGAGCCTTCCACTACAGCAACACAGAGAACTGGGAAACTGATTCTACATTAATTCACATAATCCTACCGACTGCGCACACAACATAACCAAACAAAAGATAATACCTGGCCAATCAATCCAATGGAAACTCAAAGGCAACACAGTCCATTGGACTAGGCAATTACATGCAGCCATATAAAGTCCATGGGCTTTGCCTCAGAGTCAAACCCACAACCTCTCACAGCCCAAGCAAAGAGCCTACCACTACACCAAGACAGAGAAGTTGGAAACTGAGTTTACATTAGTTCACATAATCCTAGTGACTGCGCACACAACATGGCCAAACAAAAGCAAAAGACAGTACCTGGCCTATCAATCCAATGGGACCTCATAAGCAACACAGTTAATTGAAATAGGCAATTACATGCAGCCATACAAACACCATGGGCCTTGCCTCAGAGTCGAACCCACAACCTCTTGCAGCTTAAGCAAAGAGACTACCACTACACCAACACAGAGAAGTAGGTGAATGACTCTACATTAATTCACATAATCCTAGTGACTGCGCACACAACATGGCCAAACAAAAGCAAAAGACAGTACCTGGCCTATCAATCCAATAGAAACTCATAGGCAAAGCAATCAATTGGACTAGGCAATTACATGCAGCCATACAAAGTCCATGGGCCTTGCCTCAAAGTTGAACTCACAACCTCTCGCAGCTCAAGCAAAGAGCCTACCACTACACCAACACAGAGAAATGTAAACCTGACTCTACATTAATTCACATAATCCTAGTGACTGCGCACACAACATGGCCAAACGAAAACAAAAGACAGTAACTGGCCTATCAATCCAATAGAAACTCATAGGCAACACAGTCCATTGGACTAAGCAATTACATGCAGCCATTCAAAGTCCATGAGCCTTGCATTAGAGTCGAACCCACAACCTCTCGGAGCCCAAGCAAAGAGCCTACCACTACACCAACACAGAGAAGTGGGAAACTGACTCTACATTAATTCCCATAACCCTAGTGACTGCGCACACAACATGGTCAAACAAAAGCAAAAGGCAGTACCTGGCCTATCAATCCAATGGAAACTCATAGGCAACATAGTCCATTGGACTAGGCAATTACATGCAGTCATACAAAGTCCATGGGCTTTGCCGCAGAGTCAAACCCACAATTTCTCGCAGCCCAAGCAAAGAGCCTACCACTACACCAACACAGAGAAGTTGGAAACTAAGTTTACATTAGTTCACATAATCCTAGTGACTGCGCACACAACATGGCCAAACAAAAGCAAAAGACAGTACCTGGCCTATCAATCCGATGGGAACTCATAGGCAACACAGTCAATTGAACTAGGCGATTACATGCAGCCATACAAACTCCATGGGCCTAGCCTCAGAGTCGAACCCACAACCTCTCGCAGCTTAAGCAAAGAGACTACCACTACACCAACACAGAGAAGTAGGTGAATGACTCTACATTAATTCACATAATCCTAGTGACTGCGCACACAACATGGCCAAACAAAAGCAAAAGACAGTACCTGGCATATTAATCCAATGGAAACTCATAGGCAACGCAATCCTTTGGACTAGGCAATAACATGCAGCCATACAAAGTCCATGGGCCTTGCCTCAAAATCAAAACCACTACCTCTCAAAGCCCAAGCAAAGAGCCTACCACTACACCAACACAGAGAAGTGCGAAACTGACTCAACATAAATTCACATAATCCTAGTGACTGCGCACACAACATGGCCAAACAAAAGCAATAGACAGTCCCTGGCCTATCAATCCAATGGAAACTCATAGACAACATAGTCCATTGGACTAGGCAATTACATGCAGCCATACAAAGTCCATGGGCTTTGCCTCAGAGTCAAACCACAACTGCTCGCAGCCCAAGCAAAGAGCCTACCACTACACCAACTCAGAGAAGTAGGAGAATGATTCTACATTAATTCACATAATCCTAGTGACTGCGCACACAACATGGCCAAACAAAAGCAAAAGACAGTACCTGGCCTATCATTCCAATTGAAACTCATAGGTAACATAGTCCATTGGACTAGGCAATAACATGCAGCCATACAAAGTCCATGGGCCTTGCCTCAGAGTCGAACTCACAACCTCTCGCAGCCCAAGAAAAAAGCCTACCACTACAGCAACACAGAGAAGTGTGAAACTGACTCTACATTAATTCACATAATCCTAGTGACTGCGCACACAACATGGCCAAACAAAAGCAAAAGACAGTACCTGGCCTATCATTCCAATTGAAACTCATAGGTAACATAGTCCATTGGACTAGGCAATAACATGCAGCCATACAAAGTCCATGGGCCTTGCCTCAAAGTTGAACTCACAACCTCTCGCAGCTCTAGCAAAGAGCCTACAACTACATCACCACAGAGAAATGTGAACCTGACTCTACATTAATTCACATAATCCTAGTGACTGCGCACACAACATGGCCAAACAAAAGAAAATACCTGGCCTATCAATCCAATGGAAACTCATAGGCAACACAGTCCATTAGACTAGGCAAATACATGCAGCCATACAAAGCCCATGGGCCTTGCCCCAGAGTCGAACCCACAACCTCTTGTAGCCCAAGCAAAGAGCCTACAAATACACCAACACAGAGAAGTGGAAAACTGATTCTACATTAATTCACATAATCCTAGTGACTGCGCACACAACATGGCCAAACAAAAGCAAAAGACATTACCTGGCCTATAAATCCAATAGAAACTCATAGGCAAAGCAATCAATTGGACTAGGCAATTACATGCAGCCATACAAAGTCCATGGGCCTTGCCTCAGAGTCGAACCCACAACTAGAGATGAGCGAACCGGTCGCGGTTCGGCTCGAGGTCGGTTCGCCGAACGGGGGTCGAACGTCGAACGTTCGACGAACCGAACTCGAACCAATAGGCTATAATGGGAGGCAATCACAAACACATAAAAATGCATTATAAATGTACACAAACAGTTAATAAACATTGCCATAACACTTACCGGTCCCCGCGATCCCTTCTGCACTCTGTCTCCTGCCGCTATTCCATCCGATGATCACTGAACCCTCCCGGTGACCTGCACTGCCAGCAGAGAAGCAGGACCTATCGTGACGTCAAAATAGCCATGTGACCAGTCACGTGGCTATTATCTCATTGGCTACAGACTGGTCACATGACTATGACGAGTCATGTAGGACCTGCGAGTGCATCTCTCCGGTACACGGTGCACATGTGTGTATCGCCGTGTACCGGCGACATGCTCTAGCACACGGTCCGCGTTCCGTTAGGGACCGGCTGACACAGCCGGTCATTAACGGAGGTTGCCATAGCAACGCAGTTAGCGGTGACGTCACCGCTAACCGCGGCTCCGAGAGCACCGTTGCTATGGTAACGCGTGTCAGCGTCTGAGAGCAGGGAGCCAGCGCTAAGCATTGTGCGCTGCTCCCTGCTCTGTGCACATGTAGCTGCAGCACACATCGGGTAATTAACCCCATGTGTGCTGTAACTAGGAGAGCAGGGAGCCAGCGCTCAGTGTGCGCTGCTCCCTGCTCTCTGCACGTGTAGCTGCGTGCGCTGGTAACCAAGGTAAATATCGGGTTGGTTACCTGATATTTACCTTAGTTACCAAGCGCAGCATCTTCCACGCGGCGCTGGGGGCTGGTCACTGGTTGCTGGTGAGCTCATCAGCAACTCGTGTAGCCACGCTCCAGCGATCCCTGCCAGGTCAGGTTGCTGGTGGGATCGCTGGAGCGTCGCTAGTGTGACATCTCACCAGCAACCTCCTAGCAACTTACCAGCGATCCCTATCGTTGCTGGGATCGCTGGTAAGTTGCTTAGTGTGACGGGGCCTTTACCGCTGTTACCGCTGACAGCCAGCACTGATCTGCACCCTGCTTCCCGTTTGTAGTGATGATTGTAGTTAGGATGAGGTTCCCCAGCCCCAAGTGATGAGGTGGGTAAACTAATCCTCACTACAATCGTCACTACTACTACACTAGAAAGAAAGAAGACAGAAGAGCAGGATCGTGGAGGGCTGACAGGGGGTAATAAAGATGGAGTCTCTAATGTGTCTGTGTATTTATTGGAGATTCTTAATGGCCGGGTCAAACGTGCCTGACATTAAGAATCTCTGGCTTAATACTGGCTAGTAAAACAAAGCCAGTATTAACTCATGATTACCCAACAAGCCACCCGGCTACAGGGCTGTTGGAAGAGTTGGATACAGCTCCAGATGATGGCGCTTCTATGAGAGCGCCATTTTCTGGGACGGCTGCGGACTGAAATTCGCAGCAGAGGCGCCCAGAAACCTCGGGCTAACCTGTGCTGCGGATTCCAATCCCCAGCTGCCTAGTTGTACCCGGCTGGACACAAAAATGGGGTGAAGCCCACGTCATTTGTTTTTTAATTATTTCATGAAATAAGTGAAATAATTAAAAAAAACGGGCTTCCCTATATTTTTGGTTCCCAGCCGGGTACAAATAGGCAACTGGGGGTTGGAGGCAGCCCGTGGCTGCCTGCTGTACCTGGCTAGCATACAAAAATATGGCGAAGCCCACGTCATTTTTTTGGTGGGAAAAAAAATTCTGCATACAGTCCTGGATGGAGTATGCTGAGCCTTGTAATTCTGCAGATGCTGTCTGCTCTTCTCCATACAGACAGACAGCAGCTGCAGAACTACAAGGCTCAGCATACTCCATCCAGGACTGTATGCAGAAGTTTTTTGCCCCCTGAAAAAATTATGTGGGCTTCGCTATATTTTTGTATGCTAGCCAGGTACAGCAGGCAGGTACGGCTGCCCCCAACCCCCAGTTGCCTATTTGTACCCGGCTGGGAGACAAAAATAAAGGGAAGCCCTTTTTCTATTATTTCATGAATTTCATGAAATAATTAGAAAACAAATGACGTAGGCTTCGCCCCATTTTTGTGTCCAGCCAGGTACAACTAGGCAGCTGGGGATTGGAATCCGCAGCACAGGTTGGCCTGAGATTTCTGGGCACCACTGCTGCGAATTGCAGTCTGCAGTCGCCTCAGAAAATGGTATTTTCATAGAAGCGCCATCTTCAGGTGCTGTATCCAACTCTTCCAGCACCTGCCTGCTATACCTGGCTAGCATACAAAAATATGGCGAAGCTCACGTCCTTTTTTTTGTAGTTTTTTGGCAAAAAAAATAAAAAATGCTTCCCTGGATTTTCCATTGCCAGTGAAGGTAACATCAAGCAGTGGGGGTTAGCAGCCAGTAGCTGCTTGGATTACCCTTACCTAGCAATACAAAAAATGCAGCGGGAGCCCATATATATTTTTTTAATTATTTATTTAAATAACTAAAAACAAAATGGGCTTCCCTGTATTTTGATTGCTGGACATCACAGTGCTGTAAAAATAAATCTTTAAAAAAATGACGTAGCGCTCCGCGGTATTTTTGATTCTCAGCGCAGATAAAGCAGACAGCTATGGGTTGCCACCCCAGTCTGCCTGCCGATACCTTGGTTGGCAATCAAAATACAGGGAAGCCCATTAATTTTTTCTATTTAAAAAATAGTTAAAAAAAAAATGACATTGGGTCCCCCCATTTTTGATAGCCAGCTAGGGTAAAGCAGACGGCTGTAGCCTGAAAACCACAGCTGGCAGCTTTACCGTGGTTGGGGATCCAATGTGGAGGTCCCCTCAGGCTCTTTTTTATAATTATTTTATAAATATTAATAATTACACAATAAAAGTAGGGTCTCCCCCAAATTGGATCACCAGCCAAGGTAAAGCGGACAGCTGTGGTCTGGTATTCTCAGGGTGGGAAGGTCCATAGTTATTGGGCCTTCACAGCCTAAAAATAGCAGGCCGCAGGCACCCCAGACGTGGCGCATCCACTAGATGCGCCAATCCTGGCGCTTCACCCCAGCTCATCCCGTGCCCTGGTGCAGTGGCAAACGGGGTAATAAATCGGGTTGATACTAGCTGTAAAGTCACCTGAGATCAAGCCCAGCAGTTTGTGATGTCATGGCGTCTATTAGATACCCAACATCATAAACTGTCAGTACTAACAAAAAAAAAAAATCGACAAAAGAAATTTATTTGAAAAAACAGTCCCCAAAACATTTCCTCTTTCACCAATTTATTGTAAGAAAAAAAATAAAGGGGTCCCACGACGACTCTGGACCGTCTAGAATATGGGGGGAGACACTCAGGGAACGTATCCCCCATTTTCTAGGAGTGCGGACCCTTCATGTGAGGAGTGTGGGTGCAATGAATCTGCACTCACTCTCCCCGGGTCCACAGCAGCAGAGTCCATGTCGTAATAGTTGCTACCAAAGCTGCAATGCCCTGCTCATGAGGTAAGGGCATGCCTAATCAGGAGAACTACTGTAGAGGAAGCTCTGCTCACTGGTATATAGATGCTCAGAGGTAATAATAGATAAAATTAGTGAGTAACCTCGGCACTCTAAATCTCCCAGACTAAGTCAGTAAGTCACAACGGATAGTAATGCAAAATCACTCTTTATTGGTCCGTATTAAGAAAAACATTTTTTTCATAAGCATATATGTTTTTGTCCAAAACAAGTTACAAATGACGTTTCGGCCTGAGCCTTCGTCAGATTGGACTTATCTGCATGTAATCATGAAAAATGACAATAATCAGTATCACATAAGAGTGAGAGAGCAATAACATAAACTCGAACAATGTAGAGGTACAATTGGGATGCAGCAAAAAAATTGCAACACAGCAAGAAATGAAACACATGATACAAATGTCATAATACAGTACAAGGACAATATAGTAATGACAAATATGGGGTCAGAGTAGGCTTAGACAGCTCTGGTACGAAAGAGATGTCAATCAAAGTAACATGTGCAGTAGGTGTAGAGCTACAGTATGCATGGCAGAGCTAATGGGTAGACCGACCATAGAAAAAGAACGGAGAAAAAATGGAGAAAAAGTGGAGAAAAAGTGGAGAAAAAGTGGAGAAAAAGTGGAGAAAAAGTGGAGAAAAAGTGGAGAAAAAAGTGGAGAAAAAAGTGGAGAAAAAGTGGAGAAAAAGTGGAGAAAAAGTGGAGAAAAAGTGGAGAATAAGTGGAGAAAAAGTGGAGAAAAAGTGGAGAATAAGTGGAGAAAAAAGTGGAGAAAAAGTGAAGAATAAGTGGAGAAAAAGTGGAGAAAAAATGGAGAAAAAAGTGGAGAAAAAGTGGAGAAAAAGTGGAGAAAAAGTGGAGAAAAAGTGGAGAAAAGGTTGAGAAAAGGTTGAGAAAAGGTGGAGAATAAGTGGAGAATAAGTGGAGAAAAAGTGGAGAAAAAGTGGAGAAAAAGTGGAGAAAAAGTGGAGAACAAGTGGAGAAAAAGTGGAGAAAAAGTGGAGAAAAAAGTGGAGAAAAAAGTGGAGAAAGTGGAGAAAAAGTGGAGAAAAAGTGGAGAAAAAGTGGAGAAAAAATGGAGAAAAAGTGGAGAAAAAGTGGAGAATAAGTGGAGAAAAAGTGGAGAATAAGTGGAGAAAAAATGGAGAAAAAGTGGAGAAAAAGTGGAGAAAAAGTGGAGAAAAAGTGGAGAAAAAGTGGAGAATAAGTGGAGAAAAAGTGGAGAATAAGTGGAGAATAAGTGGAGAAAAAGTGGAGAAAAAGTGGAGAAAAAGTGGAGAAAAAGTTGAGAAAAGGTTGAGAAAAGGTTGAGAAAAGGTGGAGAAAAAGTGGAGAAAAAAGTGGAGAAAAAGTGGAGAAAAAGTGGAGAAAAAGTGGAGAAAAAGTGGAGAAAAAGTGGAGAAAAAGTGGAGAAAAAAGTGGAGAAAAAGTTGAGAAAAAGTGGAGAATAAGTGGAGAAAAAATGGAGAAAAAGTGGAGAAAAAGTGGAGAAAAAGTGGAGAAAAAGTGGAGAATAAGTGGAGAAAAAGTGGAGAATAAGTGGAGAAAAAGTGGAGAAAAAGTGGAGAAAAAGTGGAGAAAAAGTGGAGAAAAAGTGGAGAATAAGTGGAGAATAAGTGGAGAAAAAGTGGAGAAAAAGTGGAGAAAAAGTGGAGGAAAAAGTGGAGAAAAAGTGGAGAAAAAGTGGAGAAAAAGTTGAGAAAAAGTTGAGAAAAAAGTGGAGAAAAAGTGGAGAAAAAGTGGAGAAAAAAGTGGAGAAAAAGTGGAGAAAAAGTGGAGAAAAAGTGGAGAAAAAGTGGAGCACGCTTTGGTGCCTTTCATGTGGCACTAAGGGGTGCTTAGCTTTGTATTTAGCCAAAAAAATGAAAAAAAAAAATGACGTAGGGTTCCCCCTAGTTTTGTAGCCAGCTAGGGTAAAGCAGACGGCTGCAGCCTGCAGACCACAGCTGGCAACCTCACCTTGGCTGGTAATCCAAAACTGAGGGCACCCCACGCTGTTATTTTAAATTAAATAAATAATTAAAAAAAAAAACACGTAGGGGTCCCCCAAAATTGGATCACCAGCCAAGGTAAAGCAGACAGCTGGGGCCTGATATTCTCAGACTAGGGAGGTCCATGGTTATTGGACTCTCCCCAGCCTAAAAATAGCAGGCCGCAGCCGCCCCAGAAGTGGCGCATCCATTAGATGCGCCAATCCTGGTGCTTCGCCCCAGCTCATCCCGCGCCCTGGTGCGGTGGCAAACGGGGTAATATATGGGGTTAATACCAGATGTGTAATGTCACCTGGCATCAAGCCCTGGGGTTGGTGAGGTCAGGCGTCTATCAGATACCCGACATCACCAACCCAGTCAGTAATAAAAAAAAATAGACGACAAACACATTTTTATTTGAAAAAACACTCCCCAAAACATTCCCTCTTTAACCAATTTATTAGAATGAAAAACAAATCCAGGTCTGCTGTAATCCAAGGGGTTGCCATGACGATCCACACTGTCCCAGTCAATGAAGAGCAGGATGTTCCCCATTGGCTGGGAGAGCAGTGCAGTGACCTGAGCTAACATCAATGGGTCAGCCCAGGTCACTGCAGGGCATGACAAGTGCTGCTGTCAGCGAGGTACATTACCTGCGCTGATCTCCAGCACTGCTGACAGCCCCTGTCACTAAGTTCAATGACTGCCGCCTTCACAGCCAAGAATCGCGAGAGGCCCGTGACGTCACCGCTAGTCAGTCTCGGGTCGGAAGCGAGAGGTGATGTGACAAGCGGCGGCCATGGAGGACAGTGACAGCGCTGAGGTCGGGATGGCGGGACTTCATCACCGCAGGCAGGGCCGGCTCCAGGTTTTTGTGGGCCCCGGGCGGAAGAGTCCCAGTGGGCCCCATAAACACGGAGACACACACACATACACAGATACATACACGTACATATACATATTTAAAGACAAACTCACAAAAATACATATAAACAGACAAATCTATACAGTCATATACACTGACATACATAGATACACATCATACATGCATACATACAGAGACACACACTGCTATGCTGCATACATACATACATACAGACACACACATACTGCTCTGCTGCATACATACATATAGACAGACACACACACTGCTCTGCTACATACATACATATAGACAGACACACACATACTGCTCTGCTGCATACATACATACAGACACACACACACACTGCTCTGCTGCATACATACATACAGACACACACACACACTGCTCTGCTGCATACATACATACAGACAGACACGCATACTGCTCTGCTGCATACATACATGCATACATACATACACGCATACTGCTCTGCTGCATACATACATGCATACATACAGACACGCATACTGCTCTGCTGCATACATACATGCATACATACAGACAGACACGCATATTGCTCTGCTGCATATATATATATATACATACATACAGACACGCATACTGCTCTGCTGCATATATACATACATATAGACACGCATACTGCTCTGCTGCATATATACATACATATAGACACGCATACTGCTCTGCTGCATATATACATACATATAGACACGCATACTGCTCTGCTGCATATATACATACATATAGACACGCATACTGCTCTGCTGCATATATACATACATATAGACACGCATACTGCTCTGCTGCATATATACATACATATAGACACGCATACTGCTCTGCTGCATACATACATACATATAGACACGCATACTGCGCTGCTGCATATATACATACATATAGACACGCATACTGCTCTGCTGCATATATACATACATACAGACACGCATACTGCTCTGCTGCATATATACATACATATAGACACGCATACTGCTCTGCTGCATATATACATACATATAGACACGCATACTGCTCTGCTGCATATATACATACATATAGACACGCATACTGCTCTGCTGCATATATACATACATATAGTCACGCATACTGCTCTGCTGCATATATACATACATATAGACACGCATACTGCTCTGCTGCATATATATATACATATAGACACGCATACTGCTCTGCTGCATATATACATACATATAGTCACGCATACTGCTCTGCTGCATATATACATACATATAGACACGCATACTGCTCTGCTGCATATATATATACATATAGACACGCATACTGCTCTGCTGCATATATACATACATATAGACACGCATACTGCTCTGCTGCATATATACATACATATAGTCACGCATACTGCTCTGCTGCATATATACATACATATAGACACGCATACTGCTCTGCTGCATATATACATACATATAGACACGCATACTGCTCTGCTGCATATATACATACATATAGACACGCATACTGCTCTGCTGCATATATACATACATATAGTCACGCATACTGCTCTGCTGCATATATACATACATATAGTCACGCATACTGCTCTGCTGCATATATACATACATATAGACACGCATACTGCTCTGCTGCATATATACATACATATAGACACGCATACTGCTCTGCTGCATATATACATACATACAGACACGCATACTGCTCTGCTGCATATATACATACATATAGACACGCATACTGCTCTGCTGCATATATACAAAAATGGATTTGGAGCATGGAGACGATTATCTCAGGATGGCAATATAAACAAACGAAACTTTTAGTAGATTTCTACTTATTTTATTAAATATTATCTCCACCAAACAGGACAAGCTTGCATCTGTTATAGTTTTGGAGAAAAATGTGTTCATTTCATGTATGCGCAAAATGCCTTAAAAATGGCTTTAAAATGGATTTGGAGCATGGAGACGATTATCTCGGGATTGCAAGATAACCAAACAAAACTTTTAGTGGATTTCTACTTATTTTATTAAATATCATCTCCACCAAACAGGACAAGCTTGCATCTGTTATAGTTTTAAAGAAAAATGTGTTCATTTCATTTATGCGCGAAATGCCTTAGAAATGGGTTTTAAGAGCATTTGAAGCATGGAGACGATTATCTCGAGATTGCAAGATAACCAAACAACCAATTTTAAACCAACTTCAAGGACCCACCAATAAACAACACCACAACGAAGGCACCTTGAAACCCTTCAAGTGCCTGAGACCCCCCGCAACCAAAGGGCCCTCTCAATACCTCCCTGCAAGCCAAGAGCCCATAAGTCAGTTCCCACCGCATTAAGGTGTACCCCGTCAGCCAACCAAAATTCCTCTTCCGTCCTTTCCAACTCAACATGCCGTATTGCTATACCCCCGTTCCGACTAACAAACTTCGAGATCGCCCTATTAACCTTCGCCCGCGCCTTGTTCAACCTGTCAACTGACCGCGCTTTCTGCCAACTCTTTCTCGCTACTATCTCCGACCAGACTATCGTTAGACCTGGAAACGACACCCATAACCGTAACAAATCATGTTTGATGTCCTTTATCAAGATTCGAAAAGGACGCCCACCCAAATCATTCCCCCCGGCATGCAACACTAACATGTCAGGAGGTCTGTCCAACCGGGCGTATCTATGCACCTCCTGCAACACCCTGTTCCACCCTAACCCCCGAACACCGAGCCATCGCACGAGAGCCAGGTCCTTCTCAAAACCTAGCTGTCTCCCGTTCCATCTCGCGTCCGCTCGTCGGGCTCCCCAATACACATAAGAGTGGCCAAGGATCCAGACCAGGGAAGGAAGAGGGGGTGCTTCTGCAATACAAAATGTACAGACGACACCATTTTATTGCCTCACCAAACCAAATTGACAAAAAACACACACTCTCACCCCCCCCCATTGCTACCCTAATACCCCCCCCTTTTCCCCTCAATTGCCAACAACCACCTGGGGACGTACATACGACTTAAAGCGCTGCGACTTCCACCTACCAATCTGCTTAACTGTCTCCTCCGGTAGGCCGCATATAGAGGCCTCCGTCGCTGCCCCAATCCGAAAGACTTCGGATCTAACCCCAACGACTTCAAACATGCCCTAAAAACACTCACAAATTGGTATCTCGATAAAAAGGACCCATCCTCATGACATAATAAGGGGCCATCCACCTTCGGACGGATCTGTTGAAAATTCCCGAGACACTTGAACGGGCACATATCAGATGCCACAACCATCCCCAAACGGACTAGTCTACCCACACCTCTCTGATCAGTTTTCGATTTCCTAATCCAAAATTCAACTCCGTTTTCCACTGACATAATGTCACCCCAATCCAAGCCCCCGGGGAACGCCTTACTGGGCGATACCAACTCCCCAACCCGCAGGGCTCCAAAAAACGCCAAAGAAAAGGCTAACTTAAACAAACTCACCTCAAACGGAGATAGACAAACCCCCCACAACGCCCTACCCAGCCGGGTAGGGACCCAGCCCAGCCCAGCTGGGACCCAGTTTGAGCGAGGAACGGAACAAGTCCTTCCCACACCAAGGTTTGCAGGCCCTACCTCAGTCAGGGTTTCACCCACACTCTACAGCTCCGGAATGTCATGCTCTTCAGCCTCCTCCTCCTCCTGCACATCCTCATCCACTTTACCCTCCACACCAGTCCCAAGCTGGAAGCACTGCAGCACTGCCTCGGCGAAGCGGCAACAGACTGTGCTGCAGCTAATCTGCATAGGTGACAAACCCCACAATGCAGAAGAGGTGTGGACAGCTCTAAAACAGCATGCAGATCACTGGCTCACACCTCTGAACCTAAAGCCAGGAAAGGTTGTGTGTGACAATGGCCGGAACCTGGTGGCGGCTTTGAGGCGAGGCCAGCTGACACATGTTCCATGCATGGCCCATGTGCTCAACCTCGTGGTTCAGCGGTTTCTAAAGTCATACCCAGAGCTGTCTGATCTGCTGGTAAAAGTTCGCTGCCTGTCTGCACATTTTCGAAAGTCACCTACTGCTTCAGCCGGCCTTGCCGGCTTTCAGCGTCGTTTGCATCTTCCGGCTCACAGACTGGTGTGTGATGTCCCCACGCGTTGGAATTCAACTCTGCACATGTTGATCAGGATATGTGAGCAGAAGAGGGCAGTTGTTGAGTACCTGCATCACCTAAGCCGTCGGGAAATGGGTCAAACTCCACACATAACACCTGAGGAGTGGAGATGGATGTCCGACGTATGTACCATCCTCCAAAACTTTGAGGACTCCACCAAGATGGTGAGCGGCGATGACGCCATTATTAGCGTCACCATACCGCTTCTCTGCCTTCTAAAACGGTCTCTGCTCAAAACCAAACATGATGCATTGCAGGCGGAACACGATGAGTTGGAGCAAGAAACAGTAGTGGGTGTGGGTGATAACACATAGCCCAGCCTCGTCTCATCACAACGTGCAGTGGAGGACTATGACGAGGAGGAGGATGAAGACATGGAGCAACTCTCCGGCCAAATTGAGGATATGACATGCATACCAGTCATATGCTCAGTTCAGCGTGGCTGGCCAGAGGACAGGGTAGATGATGAGGAGGAGGAGGAGGAGGAGGAGAAGGAGGAGGACAGCATGTTCAGTCATCGTGTTGGTCTGGATACTGAAGTGATGGCTGTTAAGAGTCTGGCGCACATGGATGACTTTGTGGTAAGCTGCCTGTCTCGTGACCCTCGCGTTAAGAACATCTTGGCCGACAATCATTACTGGTTGGTAACACTGTTAGACCCACGCTACAAGGAGAACTTTATGTCTCTTATTCCCGAGGCGGAGAGGTCAGCCAAAATGCAGCAGTTCCGGAAGGCCATAGTCACGGAAGTAGGCAAAGCATTCCCTTCACAAAACGCTAGCGTCATAATTGTAACACTATTAGTTAAAAGAAAGGGATAAAATGTAAAAAAAAAACAAAATAAGGCATGACTTTTTTTTAACATCAAATTTTTTTTTTTTAGATTTAACCAAAGAATGTGCACATTTGTTATAATAAACAAGTGAAAAATGTTGAAAATCAGTCATCCAAAGGTGTGTGAAAAAAATATATATATATGGTACCAATAAAAATGTCACTTTGTCCTGCAAAGAATGCAGGCCCCCAAATTATTTTTTTCCTCTGTGCGGCCCATACACCCAGCCGAGTTTGAGACCCCCTGCCTTACACTATATAGATATCATGTTAATTCCCCATCTATCTTGCTCAGGAGAGCATCTCCCTCCCCCGGCACCAAGAGCAGCTCATATTGAATTGTTACATTGACTAGTAACACTGCACACAGAAATGCACCTTAATATTCCACTGTTAACCCTTTCCTCCCAGCAGTAACACACAACTCCTCACCTTGATATCATGGTGATTTATGGTCAGAATGACTTCAATGCGATCAGTGATTTCTATTCTAGCTCTGCTCACATAGATTTTATATCCACACTCAACTATAGGCCGTTCTTCATATTTTGGGGGCTTTTAGTCAGATATACTAGTTTGTGCCTATATAGTATTGGTGTAGATGGGAGTGTAGGGCATGGGTTACATGGCACTGTGGTGGGATACTGATGGGAGGTATTGGTGCTGTGTTTGATGCTTCTACTGGGTATTTTCCTACAAATACTGGAACAGCTCACTGCTTAGAATGATCCTTCCCAGCTCTATAATATATTATATATACCCCACAATGCAGGCTCACACACACATTTGTCTCAAGTGTGTTGTAGGGACACAGATACAGTCTTGGTCATGTGACTAAAGGCTACTTTACACACTGCGATATCGGTCCCGATATCGCTAGTGTGGGTACCCGCCCCATCTGTTGCGCGACACGGGCAAATCGCTGCCCATGCCGCACAACACCGACCAGACCCGTCACACATACTTACCTGACCGGCGACGTCGCTGTGACCGGCGAACCGCCTCCTTTCTAAGGGGGCGGTCCGTGCGGCGTCACAGCGACGTCACTGAGCGACCGCCCAATAGCAGCGGAGGGGCGGAGATGAGTGGCCGGAACATCCCGCCCACCTCCTTCCTTCCTCATAGCGGCTGGGAGGCAGGTAAGGAGAGGTTCCTCGTTTCTGCGGTGTCACACGGAGTGATGTGTGCTGCCGCAGGAGCGACGAACTACATCGTTACTGCTGCAGTAACGATAATCGAGAATGGAGACCCATGTCACCGATGAGCGATTTTGCACGTTTTTGCAACGATGCAAAATCGCTCATCGGTGTCACACGCAGCAACATCGCTAATGCGGCCGGATGTGCGTCACAAATTCCGTGACCCCAACGACTCCGCATTAGCGATGTCGCAGCGTGTAAAGCCCCCTTTAGTGGGAGTGGTGTACAGGGTCTTAGCAGTAAAGAGTATTCCATATTTCTGCCAGATACCCACAGAGATATTGAAATCTGAAAAAAGAGACTTCTGCTCATTGAAGGTAAGAACTGCTCACATAGCGTTCAACTCCACAGCAAACGAGTGCTCTAGCACTGGCATCTCAGCAGGGATATTCCCCTACTACACATGTGTGTCTGGGTCGCTGTGACAGTTTACAGGACATAACTCAAGGCACCTAGATAGAAGGCAGAGGTACTGGGATTGGTTGGTTTTTGGTGACGGAGGTGCAGGGGCTGGCGCCCATGTGCAGTGCTGGCTAAGGTATATTGATGATATTTTGATTTTTTGGCAGGGCACTGTGGAGCAGCTCGAGACATTTATGGAGGAACTTAATAACAACACCTTTAACATCAGATTGACGCATAAGCATAGCAGCAGTTGCGTTGACTTCCTGGATATTAAAATTTCATTCGGTTCTGAGCGAATTGTTCAGACCGACGTCCATAGGAAGGAAACATCAGTCAACGCACTGCTGCATGCTTCTTCTGCTCATACCCCCTCCACCATCCGGGCCGTACCGACTGGCCAGTTCCTCAGGATGAAGCAAATTTGTTCGTCAGACACTGCTTTTGAACAACAGTCTGCCGACCTCCAGCGCCATAGGGGTGGCAAAGGCGGTCTTCCCCCGGTCTGCCTCAGCAACGGACACTAGCCAATAGTGACTAGTGAGATCAAGGGTAGAAAAATAATTTGCAGTTCTCAATGCAGCTAGCGATTCCTCAATACGGGGGAGTGGTGCTGTCCTTCTTCTTTAACAGGACCAACGGAGCTGCCCAAAGGCTACAACTGTCACGGATAACCCCAGCCGCCTTCATGTTGCTCAACATGTCCTTGGTACACTGGTAATGTGAAGGTGGTATTGGCTTATAGCTCTCTTTGATGGGTGGGTGTGCACCTGTGGGGATGTAGTGTTGGACCCCTTTTATTCCCCCAAAATCTAGCGGATGTTTGCTGAAGACTTGCTCGCTCGTATTCTTGCACTACCCTGTGGACCCGCTTCTTGTGATGTGAAGGTGTGGAGTCAGTGCCTACGTGTAATTCCTTACACCACTCCTCTGGCTGACTTGGTGAGCAGTCACTGACTGGGTGGGGTGCAGTAATAGTGGATGCTGCTACTTGGATAGCATGTGTATCTACTGTGAACAGCTTATCAATGGTGGCAAGTCGGGGCAGCTTAACCTCCTGCTCTCCGCAGTTTAACACTCTCACGGGCACTCTTCCCTTCCGCACTAATGAATAAAACTATGATGTAAATATCATATAGATACCCCACAATTGTAAATAAAGGTAGGTTATGGGAAAAGGGGGAACAGGGAAAGAGGAAAATAGTGTAATAAAGTATACCTTCTGGGGGTGAGAGGAAATGGCAGCACAGCCAGTGGAGGTGAAGCAAAAGGAAGCCTGCAACTAAAGAGTTGAGAGCGTTATCACATGGTGACTGAGCCTGATTGTAAAGGGAGCATAGAGTGGAGCATACTCTGGGCACGTTAGAACCCAAGTTCTTAAACCATGAATATGGACCCCTTTTATTCTCCCAAAGTCTAGCGGATGTTTGCTGAAGACTTGCTCGTATTCTTGCACTACCCTGTGGACCCGCTTCTTGTGATGTGAAGGTGTGGAGTCAGTGCCTACGTGTAATTCCTTACACCACTCCTCTGGTTGACTTGGTGAGCTGTCACTGAATGGGTGTGGTGAAGTAACGGTGGATGCTGTGGCTTGGATATCATATTAAATATAGGGACCCCCATACAGTAGTATGAGAATTTTTTTTGTATTCAATGATTGGTATTACCTTCAGGGGCGCGGCACGTGGACGTGCGTTCCATTAGCCTCACTGCATTCCACTCCCATACAGGAAGTGGGCGCAGCTATTACTACGGTCGCACATAAAAGAACCCACAGCCACTACTGCACACAGCTGACTCCACCACTGGAAACCCACTTCTACACCAACGCAGGTAAGACAGGATCGGCACCTCTATGCTCCCGTTACAATCAGGCTCAGTCACCATGTGATAATGCTCTCAACAATTTAGTTGCAGGCTTCCCCTTGCTTCACCTCCACTGGCTGTGCTGCCATTTCCTCTCCCCCCTGGAAGGTATACTTTATTACACTATTTTCCTGTTTCCCTCTTCTCCCTTTTCCCATAACCTACCTTTATCTGCATTTGTGGGGTATCTATATACTATTTATATCACAGTTTTATTCATTAATACGGAAGGGAAGAGTGCGCGTGAGAGTGTTGAACTGCGGAGAGCAAGAGGTTAAGCTGCCCCGATTTGCCACCATTGATAAGCTGTTCACAGTAGATACACATGCTATCCAAGCAGCAGCAGCATCCACCATTACTGCACCCCACCCAGTCAGTGACAGCTCACCAAGTCAGCCAGAGGAGTGGTGTCAGGAATTACACGTAGGCACTGACTACACACCTTCACATCACAAGAAGGGGGTGCAAGTGTGACGCCCTGGACTAGCCAGTTAGTCACAGACATAACACACACACACCCCCTTTCCCGGATAGTTACACTAGTCAGACACAAAACCGTTGTTGCCTCCCTCCAGGGGCTGATGTCCACACCAGGTGGGGCGGAGCCAGGCGGTTGGCCCCACCCACCAAGGAGTTCACAGGCCTGGAGGTGGGAAAACCAGTCAGTTAGTTGAAGTTCAGTTTAGAGTTGAACCGTGGAGGTAGTGAGTTCAGTGAGGAGGCCAGTTTTGGGTAGGAGTGCAAAACTGCTAGTGTCTGGGTCAGATCCCAGGCACTATGGGGAGATAAGGTATGCACACCAGTGACTATGTAAGGGGAATACATGAAATAGCAGAAACTGCAGTGTGAATACTGACTTGAAAATTTCAATAGCTATATGCAAGAGTGAATATGTGAAAAATGGAATCTGCATTACTGCCATGAACATATGAATCAAGAGAAATTTAGCTACTGAATTGATCAATGCAATAGAGCCCCAACACTACGCCAAAGTATTTCTCTACGTTGGGGTCCCTAGCTTGTGTGTGTCCTCTCATGCAGTTAAAAAACCTACCGTGTATGGGAAGCTGAGACCCAGGCTATTTATGCGTATGATATGGATTGGCAATAGGTGTGGTTGGGGAGGGTTCACAAACGAAAAAATACTAACAAATAGGAATAACGTTTGGAACACCATTCTAAGTCCGAACTGGGTGCAAAAACCTAAAAAAACATCACTATGGGGAGATAAGGTATGCACACCAGTGACTATGTAAGGGGAATACATGAAATAGCAGAAACTGCTGTGTGAATACTGACTTGAAAAATCCAATAGCATTAATTCACATAATCCTAGTGACTGCGCACACAACATGGCCAAACGAAAACAAAAGACAGTACCTGGCCATTCAATCCAATGGAAACTCATAGGCAACACAGTCCATTAGACTAGGCAATTACATGCAGCCAAACAAAGTTCATGGGCCTTGCCTCAGAGTCGAACCCACAACCTCTTGGAGAACCTGTATTTCTTTGTCTGTCTCTATCTGTCTGTCTCTCTCTGTCTGTCTCTTCCCCTGTCTGTCTCTTTCCCTGTCGGTCTGCCTTTTCTCCTGCCTGTCTCTGTATGTTTGTCTCTGTCTGTTTCCCTATCTGCCTCTGTCTCTTTCTCTGTCTCTGTCTGTCTGCTTTTTTTCCCTGTCTATCTCTGTCTGTCTCTTTCCCTGTCTGCCTCTGTCTGTTTGTCTCTGTCTCTTTCCCTGTCTGTCTATGCCTATCTGTCTCTGTCTGTTTGTCTCTCAGTCTGTGTCTGTCTCTCTCTATCTGTCTCCCCACTGACATCATATTATCTCACACATAAGCTTCTTATACTATGAATGTCCTTTGTTCCTATAGCAACCAATCACAGCTGCTATTAATAACTTGCAGCTCCCACCTCCATTCAGTTTAATGGAGGCAGGTTTTTTGGAGAGTAACTGTAAAGCGCGGGGTTAAATATTCCTGTTAAAACATAGTCTACAACATTCCCTGAGTCACATGAGGTGTCTGCAAAATTTTGTGTTTGTAAATATGACGGTGCGGATTCCTTTAGCAGACATACACACATACATATGTGACGCCCTGACACTGCAGGTAGTCACACATAGGCCCCCGCATAACAACTTCCCTCACCTAAGTCACACAAAGCCAACCAGAAAATCCTAGTCACCTCCCCCAGGGAAAGACAGGCACACCAGTGGGCAGGACCAGACGGAAGGAAACGCCCACCTAGGGGTCTGGAGACCCCGGGGCAGGAAAAAGGAGTCAGTTGTTTTTAAGGAGAGTTGTGGAGTGAGGAGTAAGGAGTGGAGTCCAGGCCTCTGCTTTAGACCTGAGGCTGAACTGACAGGTTAGTTAACCCCGCTTAACTAACTTAAGACAACAAATGGGCTGCAATGCTGAGAACCTGCTTACCTACGTAACTGATGAGGGAGGATGTCGCAAATCCATGGGAAGATGTTCAAGCTCTCCTGCAGTTCTTGGTGGTCCGTACAGTCCGACCACTTCGAATTCTGAAAGGCACTCTTACCCTTTCTACCCTGGAACGAAGCTTACGCAAATAAACATGCTTGACCCTGGAATTGTTGACTCCGGTCTTCCTTTCATACCCCACACCTCCATTCCCATTTCTTATTTAAAAGTAATTACACAGACACATATTTATCTTTGGATAATTTTGGCCATAGCAGCCATTTTATTAACAAGAATACATAACCAATAAAATTTGCAATGTGGTAAGGTCCTTGAAGCTACCAAAACCCTGGTGATTCCCATAACCGAGCAATAAAAAACCTCAACTTGCTCCCAGCCGTTACCCACACTGGCTCAGGAGCACCAAATGGTAAGGGTTAATCCTCCGTCAACCCCAACCACACCCCCAGGGGCCCCGACATACCCCGTCGGGGTTCCCCCCCAAAATCACCAGGGGACCATCAATTCTGCCAATGAGGGGATCCATACCCGGATGAATCCCCGAACCAATTTTAAACCAACTTCAAGGACCCACCAATAAACAACACCACAACGAAGGCACCTTGAAACCCTTCAAGTGCCTGAGACCCCCCGCAACCAAAGGGCCCTCTCAATACCTCCCTGCAAGCCAAGAGCCCATAAGTCAGTTCCCACCGCATTAAGGTGTACCCCGTCAGCCAACCAAAATTCCTCTTCCGTCCTTTCCAACTCAACATGCCGTATTGCTATACCCCCGTTCCGACTAACAAACTTCGAGATCGCCCTATTAACCTTCGCCCGCGCCTTGTTCAACCTGTCAACTGACCGCGCTTTCTGCCAACTCTTTCTCGCTACTATCTCCGACCAGACTATCGTTAGACCTGGAAACGACACCCATAACCGTAACAAATCATGTTTGATGTCCTTTATCAAGATTCGAAAAGGACGCCCACCCAAATCATTCCCCCCGGCATGCAACACTAACATGTCAGGAGGTCTGTCCAACCGGGCGTATCTATGCACCTCCTGCAACACCCTGTTCCACCCTAACCCCCGAACACCGAGCCATCGCACGAGAGCCAGGTCCTTCTCAAAACCTAGCTGTCTCCCGTTCCATCTCGCGTCCGCTCGTCGGGCTCCCCAATACACATAAGAGTGGCCAAGGATCCAGACCAGGGAAGGAAGGGGGGGTGCTTCTGCAATACAAAATGTACAGACGACACCATTTTATTGCCTCACCAAACCAAATTGACAAAAAACACACACTCTCACCCCCCCATTGCTACCCTAATACCCCCCCCTTTTCCCCTCAATTGCCAACAACCACCCCAATCTTGAAAACTGAGTTTACATTAGTTCACATAATCCTAGTGACTGCGCACACAACATGGCCAAACAAAAGCAAAAGGTAGTACCTGGCCTATCAATCCAATAGGAACTCATAGGTAACACAGTCAACTAAAATAGGCAATTACATGCAGCCATACAAACTCCATGGGCCTTGCCTCAAAGTCGACCCAACAACCTTTCGCAGCTTAAGCAAAGAGACTACCACTACACCAACACAGAGAAGTAGGTAAATGACTCTACATTAATTCACATAATCCTAGTGACTGCGCACACAACATGGCCAAACAAATGCAAAAGATATTATCTGGCCTATCAATCCAATGAAATCATAGGCAACATAGTCCATTAGACTAAGCAAAGTCATACAAAGTTAATGGGCCTTGCCTCAGAGTCGAACCCACAACCTCTTGGAGAACAAGCAAAGAGCCTACCACTAAACCAATACAGAGAAGTTGGAAACAGACTCTACATTAATTCACAGAATCCTAGTGACTGCGCACACAACATGGCCAAACAAAAGCAAAAGACAGTACCTGGCCTATCAATCCAATGGAAACTCAAAGCTAACACAGTACATTGGACTAGGCAATTAAATGCAGCCATACAAAGTCCATGGGCCTTGCATTAGAGTCGAACCCACAACCTCTCGCAGCCCAAGCAAAGAGCCTACCACTACACCAACACAGAGAAGTGGGATACTGATTCTACATTAATTCAAATAATCCTACTGACTGCGCACACAACATGGCCAAACAAAAGACAATACCTGGCCTATCAATTCAAAGGAAACTCATAGGCAACACAGTCCATTGGACTTGGCAATTACATGCAGCCATACAAAGTCCATGGGCTTTGCCTCAGAGTCAAACCCACAATTTCTCGCAGCCCAAGTTAATAGCCTACGATTACACCAACACAGAGAAGTTGGAAACTGAGTTTACATTAGTTCACATAATCCTAGTGACTGCGCACACAACATGGCCAAACAAAAGACAATACCTGGCCTATCAATTCAATAGAAACTCATAGGCAACACAGTCAATTGAACTAGGCAATTACATGCTGCCATACAAACTCCATGTGCTTTGCCTCAGAGTCGAACCCACAACCTCTCACAGCTTAAGCAAAGAGACTACAACTACACCAACACAGAGAAGTAGGTGAATGACTCTACATTAATTCACATAATCCTAGTGACTGCGAACACAACATGGCCAAACAAAAGCAAAAGACAGTACCTGGCCTATCAATCCAATTGAAACCCATAGGCAACATAGTCCATTGGACTAGGCAATAACATGCAGCCATACAAAGTCCATGGGCCTTGCCTCAAAGTCTAACTCACAACCTCTCGCAGCTCAAGCAAAGAGCCTACCACTACACCAACACAGAGAAATGTGAACCTGACTCTACATTAATTCACATAATCCTAGTGACTGCGAACACAACATGGCCAAACATAAGCAAAAGGCAGTACCTGGCCTATCAATCCAATGGGAACTCATACGCAACACAGTCAATTGAACTACGCAATTACATGCAGCCATACAAACTCCATGGGCCTTGCCTCAGAGTCGAACCCACAACCTCTCGCAGCTTAAGCAAAGAGCCTACCCCTAAACCAACACAGAGAAGTGGGAAACTGATTCTACATTAATTCACATAATCCTACCGACTGCGCACACAACACGGCCAAACAAAAGACAATACCTGGCCTATCAATTCAATGGAAACTCATAGGCAACACAGTCCATTGGACTAGGCAATTACATGCAGCCATACAAAGTCCATGGGCTTTGCCTAAAAGTCAAACCCACAACTTCTCGCAGCCCAAGCAAAGAGCCTACCACTACACCAACACAGAGAAGTTGGTAACTGAGTTTACATTAATTCACATAATCCTAGTGACTGCGCACACAACATGGCCAAACAAAAGCAAAAGACAGTACCTGGCCTATCAATCCAATGGAAAATCATAGGCAACACAGTCAATTGGACTAGACAATTACATGGAGACATACAAAGTCCATGGGCCTTTCCTCAGAGTCAAACCCACAACCTCTCGCAGCCAAGCAAAGAGCCTACCACTACACCAACACAGAGAAGTGGGAAACTGATTCTACATTAATTCACATAATCCTACCGACTGCGCACACAACATGGCCAAACAAAAGACAACACCTGGCCTATCAATCCAATGGAAACTCATAGGCAACACAGTCCATTAGACTAGGCAAATACATGCAGCCATATAAAGTTCATGGGCCTTGCCTCAGAGTCGAACCCACATCCTCTTGGAGAACAAGCAAAGAGCCTACCACTAATCCAACACAGAGAAGTTGGAAATCGACTCTACATTAATTCACATAATCCTAGTGACTGCGCACACAACATGGCCAAACAAAAGCAAAAGACATTACCTGGCCTATCAATCCAATGTAAACTCATAGGTAACACAGTACATTACTAGGATTATGTGAATTAATGTAGAGTCAGGTTCACATTTCTCTGTGTTGGTGTAGTGGTAGGCTCTTTGCTTGAGCTGCGAGAGTTTGTGAGTTAGACTTTGAGGCATGGCCCATGGACTTTGTATGGCTGCATGTTATTGCCTAGTCCAATGGACTATGTTGCCTATGAGTTTCAATTGGATTGATAGGCAAGGTACTGTCTTTTGCTTTTGTTTGGCCATGTTGTGTTCGCAGTCACTAGGATTATGTGAATTAATGTAGAGTCATTCACCTACTTCTCTGTGTTGGTGTAGTTGTAGTCTCTTTGTTGCTTATGAGTTTCAATTTGATTGATAGGCCAGGTACTGTCTTTTGCTTTTGTTTGGCCATGTTATGTGCGCAGTCACTAGGATTATGTGAATTAATGTAGAGTCATTCACCTTCTTCTCTGTGTTGGTGTAGTGGTAGTCTCTTTGCTTAAACTGCGAGAGGTTGTGGGTTCGACTCTGAGGCAAAGCCCATGGAGTTTGTATGGCAGCATGTAATTGCCTAGTTCAATTGACTGTGTTGCCTATGAGTTTCCATTGAATTGATAGGCCAGGTATTGTCTTTTGTTTGGCCATGTTGTGTGCGCAGTCACTAGGATTATGTGAACTAATGTAAACTCAGTTTCCAACTTCTCTGTGTTGGTGTAATCGTAGGCTATTTCCTTGGGCTGCGAGAAATTGTGGGTTTGACTCTGAGGCAAAGCCCATGGACTTTGTATGGCTGCATGTAATTGCCAAGTCCAATGGATTGTGTTGCCTATGAGTTTCCTTTGAATTGATAGGCCAGGTATTGTCTTTTGTTTGGCCATGTTGTGTGCGCAGTCGGTAGGATTATTTGAATTAATGTAGAAACAGTTTCCCACTTCTCTGTGTTGGTGTAGTGGTAGGCTCTTTGCTTGGGCTGCGAGAGGTTGTGGGTTCGACTCTAATGCAAGGCCCATGGACTTTGTATGTCTCCATGTAATTGTCTAGTCCAATGGACTGTGTTGCCTATGAGTTTCCATTGGTTTGATAGGCCAGGTACTGTCTTTTGCTTTTGTTTGGCCATGTTGTGTGCGCAGTCACTAGGATTCTGTGAATTAATGTAGAGTTTGTTTCCAACTTCTCTGTGTTGGTTTAGTGGTAGGCTCTTTGCTTGTTCTCCAAGAGGTTGTGGGTTCGACTCTGAGGCAAGGCCCATTAACTTTGTATGGCTGCATATATTTGCTTAGTCTAATGGACTATGTTGCCTATGATTTCATTGGATTGATAGGCCAGATAATGTCTTTTGCATTTGTTTGGCCATGTTGTGTGCGCAGTCTCTAGGATTATGTGAATTAATGTAGAGTCCTTTACCTACTTCTCTGTGTTGGTGTAGAGGTAGTCTTTTTGCTTAAGCTGCGAAAGGTTGTTGGTTCGACTTTGAGGCAAGGCCCATGGAGTTTGTATGGATGCATGTAATTGCCTATTTCAGTTGACTGTGTTACCTATGAGTTCCTATTGGATTGATAGGCCAGGTACTACCTTTTGCTTTTGTTTGGCCATGTTGTGTGCGCAGTCACTAGGATTATGTGAACTAATGTAAACTCAGTTTTCAACTTCTCTGTGTTGGTGTAGTGGTAGGCTCTTTTCTTGGGCTGCGAGAAAATGTGGGTTTGACTCTGAGGCAAAGCCCATAGACTTTGTATGGCTGCATGTAATTGCCTAGTCCAATGAACTGTGTTGCCTATGAGTTTTCATTGGACTGATAGGCCAGGTATTGTCTTTTGTTTGGTTATGTTGTGTGCGAAGTCGGTAGGATTATGTGAATTAATGTAGAATCAGTTTCCCACTTCTCTGTGTTGGTGTAGTGGAAGGCGCTTTGCTTGGCTGCGAGAAGTTGTGGGTTTGACTCTGAGGCAAGGCCCATGGACTTTGTATGGCTGCATGTAATTGCCTAGTTCAATGGACTGTGTTGCCTATGAGTTTCCATTGGCTTGATAGGCCAGGTAATGTCTTTTGCTTCTGTTTGGCCATGTTGTGTGCGCAGTCACTAGGATTATGTGAATTAATGTAGATGCAGCTTCCTACTTCTTTGTGTTGGTGTGGTTGTAGGCTCTTTGCTTGTTCTGCCAGAGGTTGTGGGATAGACTCTGAGGCAAGGCCCATGGACTCTGTATGGCTGCATGTAATTGCCTAGTCCAATGGATGGGGTTGCCTCTGAGTTTCCATTGGATTGATAGGCCAGGTACTGTCTTTTGCTTTTGTTTGGCCATGTTGTGTGCGCAGTCACTAGGATTATGTGAGTTAATGTAGAGTCAGTTTCACACTTCTCCGTGTTGCTGTAGTGGTAGGCTTTTTTCTTGGGCTGCGAGAGGTTGTGAGTTCGACTCTGAGGCAAGGCCCATGGACTTTTTATGGCTGCATGTAATTGCATAGTCCAATGGACTATGTTACCTATGAGATTCCATTGGATTGATAGGCCAGGTGCCTTCTTTTGCTTTTGTTTGGCCATGTTTTGTGCGCAGTCACTAGGATTATGTGAATTAATGTTGAGTCAGTTTCCCACTTCTCTGTGTTGGTGTAGTGGTAGGCTCTTTGCTTGGGCTGGGAGAGGTTGTGAGTTCGACTCAAATGCAAGGCTCATGGACTTTGTATGGCTGCATCTAATTGCCTAGTCCAAAGGACTGTGTTGCCTATGAGTTTCCATTGGATTGATAGGCCAGGTATTGACTTTTGCTTTCGTTTGGCCATGTTGTGTGCGCAGTCACTAGGATTATGTGAATTAATATAGAGTCAGTTTCACATTTCTCTGTGTTGGTGTAGTGGTAGGCTCTTTGCTTGAGCTGCGAGAGGTTGTGGATTTGACTCTGAGGCAAGGCCCTTGGACTTTTTATGGCTGCATGTAATTGCCTAGTATAATGGACTGTGTTGCCTATGAGTTTCCATTGGATTGATAGGCCAGGTATTGACTTTTGCTTTCGTTTGGCCATGTTGTGTGCGCAGTCACTAGGTTTATGTGAATTAATGTAGAGTCAGGTTCACATTTCTCTGTGTTGGTGTAGTAGTAGGCTCTTTGCTTAAACTGCGAGAGGTTGTGAGTTCGACTTTGAGGCAAGGCCCATGGACATTGTATGGCTGCATGTTATTGCCTAGTCCAATGGACTATGTTGCTTATGAGCTTCAATTGGATTGATAGGCCAGATACTGTCTTTTGCTTTTGTTTGGCCATGTTGTGTGCGCAGTCACTAGGATTATGTGAATTAATGTAGAGTCATTCACCTACTTCTCTGTGTTGGTTTAGTGGTAGGCTCTTTGCTTGTTCTCCAAGAGGTTGTGGGTTCGACTCTGAGGCAAGGCCCATGAACTTTGTATGGCTGCATGTATTTGCCTAGTCTAATGGACTGTGTTGCCTATGAGTTTCTATTGGATTGATAGGCCAGATAATGTCTTTTGCATTTGTTTGGCCATGTTGTGTGCACAGTCACTAGGATTATGTGAACTAATGTAAACTCTGTTACCAACGTCTCTGTGTTGGTGTAGTGGTAGGCTCTTTGCTTGGGCTGCGAGAAATTGTGGGTTTGACTCTGAGGCAAAGCCCATGGACTTTGTATGGCTGCATGTAATTGTCTTGTCCAATGGACTGTGTTGCCTATGAGTTTCCACTGGTTTGATAGGCCAGGTAATGTCTTTTGCTTTTGTTTGGCCATGTTGTGTGCGCAGTCACTAGGAATATGTGAATTAATGTAGACGCAGCTTCCTACTTTTTTGTGTTGGTGTAGTTGTAAGCTCTTTGCTTGTTCTGCCAGAGGTTGTGGGTTTGACTCTGAGGCAAGGCCCATGGACTTTGTATGGCTGCATGTAATTGCCTAGTCCAATGGACTATGTTGTCTATGAGTTTCCATTGGATTGATAGGCCAGGGACTGTCTTTTGCTTTTGTTTGGCCATGTTGTGTGCGCAGTCACTAGGATTATGTGAATTTATGTTGAGTCAGTTTCGCTTTTCTCTGTGTTGGTGTAGTGGTAGGCTCTTTGCTTGGGCTGAGAGAGGTTGTGGGTTTGACTCTGAGACAAGGCCCATGGACTTTGTATGGCTGCATGTAATTGCCTAGTCCAATTGATTGCGTTGCCTATGAGTTTCCATTGGATTGATAGGCCAGGTACCGTCTTTTGCTTTTGTTTGGCCATGTTGTGTGCGCAGTCACTAGGATTATGTGAATTAATGTAGAATCTGTTTTCCACTTCTCTGTGTTGGTGTATTGGTAGGCTCTTTGCTTGGGCTACGAGAGGTTGTGGGTTTGACTCTGGGGCAAGGCCCATGGGCTTTGTATGGCTGCATGCAATTGCCTAGTCCAATGTACTGTGTTACCTATGAGTTTACATTGGATTGATAGGCCAGGTAATGTCTTTTGCTTTTGTTTGGCCATGTTGTGTGCGCAGTCACTAGGATTATGTGAATTAATGTAGAGTCAGTTTCCAACTTCTCTGTGTTGGTTTAGTGGTAGGCTCTTTGCTTGTTCTCTAAGAGGATGTGGGTTCGACTCTGAGGCAAGGCCCATGAACTTTGTATGGCTGCATGTATTTGACTAGTCTAATGGACTGTGTTGCCTATGAGTTTCCATTGGATTGATAGGCCAGGTATTGTCTTTTGTTTGGCCATGTTGTGTGCGCAGTCGGTAGGATTATGTGAATTAATGTAGAATCAGTTTCCCACTTCTCTGTGTTGGTGTAGTGGTAGGCTCTTTGCTTGGGCTGCGAGAAGTTGTGGGTTTGACTTTTAGGCAAAGCCCATGGACTTTGTATGGCTGCATGTAATTGCCTAGTCCAATGGACTGTGTTGCCAATGAGTTTCCATTGAATTGATAGGCCAGGTATTGTCTTTTGTTTAGCCATGTTGTGTGCGCAGTCGGTAGGATTATGTGAATTAATGTAGAAACAGTTTCCCACTTCTCTGTGTTGGTGTAGTGGTAGGCTCTTTGCTTGGCTGCGAGAGGTTGAGGGTTTGACTCTGAGGCAAGGCCCATGGACTTTGTATGTCTCCATGTAATTTTCTAGTCCAATGGACTGTGTTGCCTATGAGTTTCCATTGGATTGATAAGCCAGGTACTGACTTTTGCTTTTGTTTGGCCATGTTGTGTGCGCAGTCGGTAGGATTATGTGAATTAATGTAGTACCAGTTTCTCACTTTTCTGTGTTGGTGTAGTAGTAGGCTCTTTGCTTGGCTGCGCGAGGTTGTGGGTTTGACTCTGAGGCAAGGCCCATGGACTTTGTATGTCTCCATGTAATTGTCTAGTCCAATGGACTGTGTTGCCTGAGTTTCCATTGGATTGATAGGCCAGGTATTGACTTTTGCTTTCGTTTGGCCATGTTGTGTGCGCAGTCACTAGGATTATGTGAATTAATGTAGAGTCAGTTTCACATTTCTCTGTGTTGGTGTAGTGGTAGGATCTTTGCTTGGGCTGCGAGAAGTTGTGGGTTTGACTCTGAGGCAAGGCCCATGGACTTTTTATGGCTGCATGTAATTGCCTAGTCCAATGGACTGTGTTGCCTATGAGTTTCCATTGGATTGATAGGCCAGGTATGGACTTTTGCTTTCGTTTGGCCATGTTGTGTGCGCAGTCACTAGGATTATGTGAATTAATGTAGAGGCAGGTTCACATTTCTCTGTGTTGGTGTAGTGGTAGGCTCTTTGCTTGAGCTGCGAGAGGTTGTGAGTTCGACTTTGAGGCAAGGCCCATGGACTTTGTATGGCTGCATGTTATTGCCTAGTCCAATGGACTGTGTTGCCTATGAGTTTCCATTGGATTGATAAGCCAGGTACTGTCTTTTGCTTTTGTTTAGCCATGTTGTGTGCGCAGTCGGTAGGATTATGTGAATTAATGTAGAATCAGTTTCCCACTTCTCTGTATTGGTGTAGTGGTAGGCTCTTTGCTTAGCTGCGAGAGGTTGTGGGTTTGACTCTGAAGCAAGGCCCATGGACTTTGTATGTCTCCATGTAATTGTCTAGTCCAATGGACTGTGTTGCCTATGAGTTTCCATTGGATTGATAGGCCTGGTACTGTCTTTTGCTTTTGTTTGGCCATGTTGTGTGCGCAGTCACTAGGATTATGTGAATTAATGTGGAGTCAGTTTCCAACTTCTCTGTGTTGGTTTAGTGGTAGGCTCTTTGCTTGTTCTCCAAGAGGTTGTGGGTTCGACTCTGAGGCAAGGCCCATGAACTTTGTATGGCTGCATGTATTTGCCTAGTCTAATGGACTGTGTTGCCTATGAGTTTCCATTGGATTGATAGGCCAGATAATGTCTTTTGCATTTGTTTCGCAATGTTGTGTGCACAGTCACTAGGATTATGTGAACTAATGTAAACTCAGTTTCCATCTTGTCTGTGTTGGTGTAGTGGTAGGCTCTTTGCTTGGGCTGCGACAAATTGTGGGTTTGACTCAGAGGCAAAGCCCATGGACTTTGTATGGCTGCATGTAATTGTTTAGTCCAATGGACTGTGTTGCCTATGAGTTTCCATTGGCTTGATAGGCCAGGTAATGTCTTTTGCTTTTGTTTGGCCATGTTGTGTGCGCAGTCTCTAGGAATATGTGAATTAATGTAGACGCACCTTCCTACTTTTTTGTGTTGGTGTAGTTGTAAGCTCTTTGCTTGTTCTGCCAGAGGTTGTGGGTTTGACTCTGAGGCAAGGCCCATGGACTTTGTATGGCTGCATGTAATTGCCTAGTCCAATGGACTATGTTGTATATGAGTTTCCATTGGATTGATAGGCCAGGGACTGTCTTTTGCTTTTGTTTGGCCATGTTGTGTGTGCAGTCACTAGGATTATGTGAATTTATGTTGAGTCAGTTTCGCTCTTCTCTGTGTTGGTTTAGTGGTAGGCTCTTTGCTTGGGCTACAAGAGGTTGTGGGTTCGACTCTGAGGCAAGGCCCATGGACTTTGTATGGCTGCATGTAATTGCCTAGTCCAATTGATTGCTTTGCCTATGAGTTTCTATTGGATTGATAGGCCAGGTACTGTCTTTTGCTTTTGTTTGGCCATGTTGTGTGCGCAGTCACTAGGATTATGTGAATTAATGTAGAATCAGTTTTTCACTTCTCTGTGTTGGTGTATTGGTAGGCTCTTTGCTTGGGCTACGAGAGGTTGTGGGTTCGACTCTGGGGCAAGGCCCATGGGCTTTGTATGGCTGCATTCAATTGCCTAGTCTAATGTACTGTGTTACCTATGAGTTTCCATTGGATTGATAGGCCAGGTACTGTCTTTTGCTTTTGTTTGGCCATGTTGTGTGCGCAGTCACTAGGATTATGTGAATTAATGTAGAGTCGGTTTCCAACTTCTCTGTGTTGGTTTAGTGGTAGGCTCTTTGCTTGTTCTCCAAGAAGTTGTGGGTTCGACTCTGAGGCAAGGCACATGAACTTTGTATGGCTGCATGTATTTGCCCAGTCTAATGGACTGTGTTGCCTATGAGTTTCCATTGGATTGATAGGCCAGGTATTGTCTTTTGTTTGGCCATGTTGTGTGCGCAGTCGGTAGGATTATGTGAATTAATGTAGAATCAGTTTCCCACTTATCTGTGTTGGTGTAGTGGTAGGCTCTTTGCTTGGCTGCGAGAGGTTGTGGGTTTGACTTTGAGGCAAGGCCAATGGACTTTGTATGTCTCCATGTAATTGTCTAGTTCAATGGACTGTGTTGCCTATGAGTTTCCATTGGCTTGATAGGCCAGGTAATGTCTTTTGCTTTTGTTTGGCCATGTTGTGTGCACATTCACTAGGATTATGTGAATTAATGTAGACGCAACTTCCTACTTCTTTGTGTTGGTGTAGTTGTAGGCTCTTTGCTTGTTCTGCCAGAGGTAGTGGGTTTGACTCTGAGGCAAGGCCCATGGACTTTGTATGGCTGCATGTAATTGCCAAGTCCAATGGACTGTGTTGCCTACGAGTTTCCATTGGATTGATAGGCCAGGTATTGTCTTTTGCTTTTGTTTGGCCATGTTGTGTGCGCAGTCACTAGGATTATGTGAATTAATGTAGAATCCGTTTCCCACTTCTCTGTGTTGGTGTAGTGGAAGCTGCTTTGCTTGGCTGCGAGAGGTTGTGGGTTTGACTCTGCGGCATGGCCCATGGACTTTGTATGGCTGCATGTAATCGCCTAGTTCAAAGGACTGTGTTGCCTATGAGTTTCCATTGGCCTGATAGGCCAGGTAATGTCTTTTGCTTTTGTTTGGCCATGTTGTGTGCGCATTCACTAGGATTATGTGAATTAATGTAGACGCAGCTTCCTACTTCTTTGTGTTGGTGTAGTTGTAGGCTCTTTGCTTGTTCTGCCAGAGGTTGTGGGTTTGACTCTGAGGCAAGGCCCATGGACTTTGTGAGGCTGCATGTAATTGCCTATTCCAATGGGCTATGTTGTCTATGAGTTTCCATTGGATTGATAGGCAAGGGACTGTCTTTAGCTTTTGTTTGGCCATGTTGTGTGCGCAGTCACTAGGATTATGTGAATTTATGTTGAGTCAGTTTCGCACTTCTCTGTGTTGGTGTAGTGGTGGGCTCTTTGCTTGGGCTGTAAGAGGTTGTGGGTTTGACTCTGAGGCAAGGCCCATGGACTTTGTATGGCTGCATGTAATTGCCTAGTCCAATGGATTGATAGGCCAGGTACTGTCTTTTGTTTTCGTTTGGCCATGTTTTGTGCGCAGTCACTAGGATTATGTGAGTTAATGTAGAGACAGTTTCACACTTCTCTGTGTTGCTGAAGTGGTAGGCTTTTTTGTTGGGCTGCGAGAGGTTGTGTAGAGTCAGTTTCACATTTCTCTGTGTTGGTGTAGTGGTAGGATCTTTGCTTGGGCTGCGAGAAGTTGTGGGTTTGACTCTGAGGCAAGGCCCATGGACTTTTTATGGCTGCATGTAATTGCCTAGTCCAATGGACTGTGTTGCCTATGAGTTTCCATTGGATTGATAGGCCAGGTATGGACTTTTGCTTTCGTTTGGCCATGTTGTGTGCGCAGTCACTAGGTTTATGTGAATTAATGTAGAGGCAGGTTCACATTTCTCTGTGTTGGTGTAGTGGTAGGCTCTTTGCTTGAGCTGCGAGAGGTTGTGAGTTCGACTTTGAGGCAAGGCCCATGGACTTTGTATGGCTGCATGTTATTGCCTAGTCCAATGGACTGTGTTGCCTATGAGTTTCCATTGGATTGATAAGCCAGGTACTGTCTTTTGCTTTTGTTTAGCCATGTTGTGTGCGCAGTCGGTAGGATTATGTGAATTAATGTAGAATCAGTTTCCCACTTCTCTGTATTGGTGTAGTGGTAGGCTCTTTGCTTGGGCTGCGAGAGGTTGTGGGTTTGACTCTGAAGCAAGGCCCATGGACTTTGTATGTCTCCATGTAATTGTCTAGTCCAATGGACTGTGTTGCCTATGAGTTTCCATTGGATTGATAGGCCAGGTACTGTCTTTTGCTTTTGTTTGGCCATGTTGTGTGCGCAGTCACTAGGATTATGTGAATTAATGTAGAGTCAGTTTCCAACTTCTCTGTGTTGGTTTAGTGGTAGGCTCTTTGCTTGTTCTCCAAGAGGTTGTGGGTTCGACTCTGAGGCAAGGCCCATGAACTTTGTATGGCTGCATGTATTTGCCTAGTCTAATGGACTGTGTTGCCTATGAGTTTCCATTGGATTGATAGGCCAGATAATGTCTTTTGCATTTGTTTCGCAATGTTGTGTGCACAGTCACTAGGATTATGTGAACTAATGTAAACTCAGTTTCCATCTTGTCTGTGTTGGTGTAGTGGTAGGCTCTTTGCTTGGGCTGCGACAAATTGTGGGTTTGACTCAGAGGCAAAGCCCATGGACTTTGTATGGCTGCATGTAATTGTTTAGTCCAATGGACTGTGTTGCCTATGAGTTTCCATTGGCTTGATAGGCCAGGTAATGTCTTTTGCTTTTGTTTGGCCATGTTGTGTGCGCAGTCTCTAGGAATATGTGAATTAATGTAGACTCACCTTCCTACTTTTTTGTGTTGGTGTAGTTGTAAGCTCTTTGCTTGTTCTGCCAGAGGTTGTGGGTTTGACTCTGAGGCAAGGCCCATGGACTTTGTATGGCTGCATGTAATTGCCTAGTCCAATGGACTATGTTGTATATGAGTTTCCATTGGATTGATAGGCCAGGGACTGTCTTTTGCTTTTGTTTGGCCATGTTGTGTGCGCAGTCACTAGGATTATGTGAATTAATGTAGAGTCGGTTTCCAACTTCTCTGTGTTGGTTTAGTGGTAGGCTCTTTGCTTGTTCTCCAAGAAGTTGTGGGTTCGACTCTGAGGCAAGGCCCATGAACTTTGTATGGCTGCATGTATTTGCCTAGTCTAATGGACTGTGTTGCCTATGAGTTTCCATTGGATTGATAGGCCAGGTATTGTCTTTTGTTTGGCCATGTTGTGTGCGCAGTCGGTAGGATTATGTGAATTAATGTAGAATCAGTTTCCCACTTATCTGTGTTGGTGTAGTGGTAGGCTCTTTGCTTGGCTGCGAGAGGTTGTGGGTTTGACTTTGAGGCAAGGCCCATGGACTTTGTATGTCTCCATGTAATTGTCTAGTTCAATGGACTGTGTTGCCTATGAGTTTCCATTGGCTTGATAGGCCAGGTAATGTCTTTTGCTTTTGTTTGGCCATGTTGTGTGCACATTCACTAGGATTATGTGAATTAATGTAGACGCAACTTCCTACTTCTTTGTGTTGGTGTAGTTGTAGGCTCTTTGCTTGTTCTGCCAGAGGTTGTGGGTTTGACTCTGAGGCAAGGCCCATGGACTTTGTATGGCTGCATGTAATTGCCAAGTCCAATGGACTGTGTTGCCTACGAGTTTCCATTGGATTGATAGGCCAGGTATTGTCTTTTGCTTTTGTTTGGCCATGTTGTGTGCGCAGTCACTAGGATTATGTGAATTAATGTAGAATCCGTTTCCCACTTCTCTGTGTTGGTGTAGTGGAAGCTGCTTTGCTTGGCTGCGAGAGGTTGTGGGTTTGACTCTGCGGCATGGCCCATGGACTTTGTATGGCTGCATGTAATCGCCTAGTTCAATGAACTGTGTTGCCTATGAGTTTCCATTGGCCTGATAGGCCAGGTAATGTCTTTTGCTTTTGTTTGGCCATGTTGTGTGCGCATTCACTAGGATTATGTGAATTAATGTAGACGCAGCTTCCTACTTCTTTGTGTTGGTGTAGTTGTAGGCTCTTTGCTTGTTCTGCCAGAGGTTGTGGGTTTGACTCTGAGGCAAGGCCCATGGACTTTGTGAGGCTGCATGTAATTGCCTATTCCAATGGACTATGTTGTCTATGAGTTTCCATTGGATTGATAGGCAAGGGACTGTCTTTAGCTTTTGTTTGGCCATGTTGTGTGCGCAGTCACTAGGATTATGTGAATTTATGTTGAGTCAGTTTCGCACTTCTCTGTGTTGGTGTAGTGGTAGGCTCTTTGCTTGGGCTGTAAGAGGTTGTGGGTTTGACTCTGAGGCAAGGCCCATGGACTTTGTATGGCTGCATGTAATTGCCTAGTCCAATGGATTGATAGGCCAGGTACTGTCTTTTGTTTTCGTTTGGCCATGTTTTGTGCGCAGTCACTAGGATTATGTGAGTTAATGTAGAGACAGTTTCACACTTCTCTGTGTTGCTGAAGTGGTAGGCTTTTTTGTTGGGCTGCGAGAGGTTGTGAGTTCGACTCTGAGGCAAGGCCCATGGACTTTGTATGGCTGCATGTAATTGCATAGTCCAATGGACTGCGTTACCTATGAGTTTCCATTGGATTGATAGGCCAGGTGCTTTCTTTTGCTTTTGTTTGGCCATGTTGTGTGCGCAGTCACTTGGAATATGTGAATTAATGTAGAGTCAGTTTCACATTTCTCTTTGTTGGTGTAGTGGTAGGCTCTTTGCTTGGGCTGTGAGAGGTTGTGGGTTTGACTCTGAGGCAAGGCCCATGGACTTTTTATGGCTGCATGTAATTGCCTAGTCCAATGGACTTTGTTGCCTATGAGTTTCCATTGGATTGATAGGCCAGGTATTGACTTTTGCTTTCGTTTGGCCATGTTGTGTGCGCAGTCACTAGGATTATGTGAATTAATGTAGAATCAGTTTCACATTTCTCTGTGTTGGTGTAGTGGTAGGCTCTTTGCTTGGGCTGCGAGAGGTTGTGGGTTTGACTCTGAGGCAAGGCCCATGGACTTTTTATGGCTGCATGTAATTGCCTAGTCCAATGGACTGTGTTGCCTATGAGTTTCCATTGGATTGATAGGCCAGGTACTGTCTTTTGTTTTCGTTTGGCCATGTTGTGTGCGCACTCACTAGGATTATGTGAATTAATGTAGAGGCAGGTTCACATTTCTCTGTGTTGGTGTAGTGGTAGGCTCTTTGCTTGAGCTGCGAGAGGTTGTGGGTTTGACTCTGAGGCAAGGCCCATGGACTTTTTATGGCTGCATGTTATTGCCTAGTCCAATGGACTGTGTTGCCTATGAGTTTCCATTGGATTGATAAGCCAGGTACTGTCTTTTGCTTTTGTTTAGCCATGTTGTGTGCGCAGTCGGTAGGATTATGTGAATTAATGTAGAATCAGTTTCCAACTTCTCTGTGTTGGTTTAGTGGTAGGCTCTTTGCTTGTTCTCCAAGAGGTTGTGGGTTCAACTCTGAGGCAACGCCCATGAACTTTGTATGGCTGCATGTATTTGCCTAGTCTAATGGACTGTGTTGCCTATGAGTTTCCATTGGATTGATAGGCCAGATAATGTCTTTTGCATTTGTTTCGCCATGTTGTGTGCACAGTCACTAGGATTATGTGAACTAATGTAAACTCAGTTTCCAACTTGTCTGTGTTGTTGTAGTGGTAGGCTCTTTGCTTGGGATGCGAGAAATTGTGGGTTTGACTCTGAGGCAAAGCCCATGGACTTTGTATGGCTGCATGTAATTGTTTAGTCCAATGGACTGTGTTGCCTATGAGTTTCCATTGGCTTGATAGGCCAGGTAATGTCTTTTGCTTTTGTTTGGCCATGTTGTGTGCGCAGTCGCTAGGAATATGTAAATTAATGTAGACGCAGCTTCCTACTTTTTTGTGTTGGTGTAGTTGTAAGTTCTTTGCTTGTTCTGCCAGAGGTTGTGGGTTTGACTCTGAGGCAAGGCCCATGGACTTTGTATGGCTGCATGTAATTGCCTAGTCCAATGGACTATGTTGTATATGAGTTTCCATTGGATTGATAGGCCAGGGACTGTCTTTTGCTTTTGTTTGGCCATGTTGTGTGCACAGTCACTAGGATTATGTGAACTAATGTAAACTCTGTACCAACTTCTCTGTGTTGGTGTAGTGGTAGGCTCTTTGCTTGGGCTACAAGAGGTTGTGGGTTCGACTCTGAGGCAAGGCCCATGGACTTTGTATGGCTGCATGTAATTGCCTAGTCCAATTGATTGCTTTGCCTATGAGTTTCTATTGGATTTATAGGCCAGGTAATGTCTTTTGCTTTTGTTTGGCCATGTTGTGTGCGCAGTCACTAGGATTATGTGAATTAATGTAGAATCAGTTTTCCACTTCTCTGTGTTGGTGTATTTGTAGGCTCTTTGCTTGGGCTACAAGAGGTTGTGGGTTCGACTCTGGGGCAAGGCCCATGGGCTTTGTATGGCTGCATGTATTTGCCTAGTCTAATGGACTGTGTTGCCTATGAGTTTCCATTGGATTGATAGGCCAGGTATTTTCTTTTGTTTGGCCATGTTGTGTGCGCAGTCGGTAGGATTATGTGAATTAATGTAGAATCAGTTTCCCACTTCTCTGTGTTGGTGTAGTGGTAGGCTCTTTGCTTGGCTGCGAGAGGTTGTGGGTTTGACTCTGAGGCAAGGCCCATGGACTTTGTATGTCTCCATGTAATTGTCTAGTCCAATGGACTGTGTTGCCTATGAGTTTCTATTGGATTTATAGGCCAGGTACTGTCTTTTGCTTTTGTTTGGCCATGTTGTGTGCGCAGTCACTAGGATTATGTGAATTAATGTAGAGTCAGGTTCACATTTCTCTGTGTTGGTGTAGTTGTAGGCTCTTTGCTAGAGCTGCGAGAGGTTGTGAGTTCAACTTTGAGGCAAGGCCCATGGACTTTGTATGGCTGCATGTTATTGCCTAGTCCAATGGACTATGTTACCTATGAGTTTCAATTGGAATGATAGGCCAGGTACTGTCTTTTGCTTTTGTTTGGCCATGTTGTGTGCGCAGTCACTAGGATTATGTGAATTAATGTAGAGTCATTCACCTAATTCTCTGTGTTGGTGTAGTGGTAGTCTCTTTGCTTAAGCTGCGAGAGGTTGTGGGTTCGACTCTGAGGCAAGGCCCATGGAGTTTGTATGGCTGCATGTAATCGCCTAGTTCAATTGACTGTGTTGCCTATGAGTTCCCATCGGATTGATAGGCCAGGTACTGTCTTTTGCTTTTGTTTGGCCATGTTGTGTGCGCAGTCACTAGGATTATGTGAACTAATGTAAACTCAGATTCCAACTTCTCTGTGTTGGTGTAGTGGTAGGCTCTTTGCTTGGGCTGCGAGAAATTGTGGGTTCGACTCCGAGGCAAGGCCCATGGAGTTTGTATGGCTGCATGTAATCGCCTAGTTCAATTGACTGTGTTGCCTATGAGTTTCCATTGGCTTGATAGGCTAGGTAATGTCTTCTGCTTTTGTTTGGCCATGTTGTGTGCGCAGTCACTAGGATTATGTGAATTAATGTAGACGCAGCTTCCTACTTCTTTGTGTTTTTGTAGTTGTAGGCTCTTTGCTTGTTCTGCCAGAGGTTGTGGGTTTGACTCTGAGGCAAGGCCCATGGACTTTGTATGGCTGCATGTAATTGCCTAGTCCAATGGACTATGTTGCCTATGAGTTTCCATTGGATTGATAGGCCAGGTACTGCCTTTTGCTTTTGTTTGACCATGTTGTGTGCGCAGTCACTAGGGTTATGGGAATTAATGTAGAGTCAGTTTCCCACTTCTCTGTGTTGGTGTAGTGGTAGGCTCTTTGCTTGGGCTGCGAGAGGTTGTGGGTTCGACTCTAATGCAAGGCTCATGGACTTTGATTGGCTGCATGTAATTGCTTAGTCCAATGGACTGTGTTGCCTATGAGTTTCTATTGGATTGATAGGCCAGTTACTGTCTTTTGTTTTCGTTTGGCCATGTTGTGTGCGCAGTCACTAGGATTATGTGAAATAATGTAGAGTCAGGTTTACATTTCTCTGTGTTGGTGTAGTGGTAGGCTCTTTGCTTGAGCTGCGAGAGGTTGTGAGTTCGACTTTGAGGCAAGGCCCATGGACTTTGTATGGCTGCATGTAATTGCCTAGTCCAATTGATTGCTTTGCCTATGAGTTTCTATTGGATTGATAGGCCAGGTACTGTCTTTTTCTTTTGTTTGGCAATGTTGTGTGCGCAGTCACTAGGATTATGTGAATTAATGTAGAGTCATTCACCTACTTCTCTGTGTTGGTGTAGTGGTAGTCTCTTTGCTTAAGCTGCAAGAGGTTGTGGGTTCGACTCTGAGGCAAGGCCCCTGGAGTTTGTATGGCTGCATGTAATTGCCTATTTCAATTAACTGTTTTGCCTATGAGTTCCCATTGGATTGATAGGCCAGGTACTGTCTTTTGCTTTTGTTTGGCCATGTTGTGTGCGCAGTCACTAGGATTATGTGAACTAATGTAAACTCAGTTTCCAACTTCTCTGTCTTGGTGTAGTGGTAGGCTCTTTGCTTGGGCTGCGAGAAATTGTGGGTTTGACTCTGAGGCAAAGCCCATGGACTTTATATGGCTGCGTGTAATTGCCTAGTCCAATGGACTGTGTTGCCTATGAGTTTCCATTGGATTGATTGGCCAGGTATTATCTTTTGTTTGGTTATGTTGTGTGCGCAGTCGGTAGGATTATGTGAATTAATGTAGAATCAGTTTCCCAGTTCTCTGTGTTGCTGTAGTGGAAGGCTCTTTGCTTAGCTGCAAGAGGTTGTGGGTTTGACTCTGAGGCAAGGCCCATGGAGTTTGTATGGCTGCATGTAATTGCCTAGTTCAATTAACTGTGTTGCCTATGAGTTCCCATTGGATTGATAGGCCAGGTACTGTCTTTTGCTTTTGTTTGGCCATGTTGTGTGCGCAGTCACTAGGATTATGTGAATTAATGTAGACGCAGCTTCCTACTTCTTTGTGTTGGTGAAGTTGTAGGCTCTTTGCTTGTTCTGCCAGAGATTGTGGGTATGACTCTGAGGCAAGGCCCATGGACTTTGTATGGCTGCATGTAATTGCGTAGTCCATTGGACTATGTTGTCTATGAGTTTCCATTGGATTGATAGGCCAGGGACTGTCTTTTGTTTTCGTTTGGTCATGTTGTGTGCGCAGTCACTAGGATTATGTGAATTAATGTAGAGTCATTCTCTTCTCTGTATTGGTGTAGTGGTAGGCTCTTTCCTTGGGTTACAAGAAGTTGTGGGTTTGACTTTGAGGCAAAGCCCATGGACTTTGTATGGTTGAATGTAATTGCCTAGTCCAATGGACTGTGTTGCCTATGAGTTTTCATTGAATGAATAGGCCAGGTATTGTCTTTTGTTTGGCCATGTTGTGTGGGTGATAACACATAGCCCAGCCTCGTCTCATCACAACGTGCAGTGGAGGACTATGACGAGGAGGAAGATGAAGACATGGAGCAACTCTCCGGCCAAATTGAGGATATGACATGCATACCAGTCATATGCTCAGTTCAGCGTGGCTGGCCAGAGGACAGGGTAGATGAGGAGGAGGAGAAGGAGGAGGACAGCATGTTCAGTCATCGTGTTGGTCTGGATACTGAAGTGATGGCTGTTAAGAGTCTGGCGCACATGGATGACTTTATGGTAAGCTGCCTGTCTCGTGACCCTCGCGTTAAGAACATCTTGGCCGACAATCATTACTGGTTGGTAACACTGTTAGACCCACGCTACAAGGAGAACTTTATGTCTCTTATTCCCGAGGCGGAGAGGTCAGCCAAAATGCAGCAGTTCCGGAAGGCCATAGTCACGGAAGTAGGCAAAGCATTCCCTTCACAAAACGCTAGCGTCATAATTGTAACACTATTAGTTAAAAGAAAGGGATAAAATGTAAAAAAAAACAAAATAAGGCATGACTTTTTTTTAACATCACATTTATTTTTTTTAGATTTAACCAAAGAATGTGCACATTTGTTATAATAAACAAGTGAAAAATGTTGAAAATCAGTCATCCAAAGGTGTGTAAAAAAAATATATACATATATGGTACCAATAAAAATGTCACTTTGTCTTGCAAAGAATGCAGCCCCCCAAATTATTTTTTTCCTCTGTGCGGCCCATACACCCAGCCGAGTTTGAGACCCCCTGCCTTACACTATATAGATATTATGTTCATTTCCCATCTATCTTGCTCAGGAGAGCATCTCCCTCCCCCGGCACCAAGAGCAGCTCATACTGAATTGTTACATTGACTAGTAACACTGCACACAGAAATGCACCTTAATATTCCACTGTTAACCCTTTCCTCCCAGCAGTAACACACAACTCCTCACCTTGATATCATGGTGATTTATGGTCAGAATGACTTCAATGCGATCAGTGATTTCTATTCTAGCTCTGCTCACATAGATTTTATATCCACACTCAACTATAGGCCGTTCTTCATATTTTGGGGGCTTTTAGTCAGATATACTAGTTTGTGCCTGTATAGTATTGGTGTAGATGGGAGTGTAGGGCATGGGTTACATGGCACTGTGGTGGGATACTGATGGGAGGTATTGGTGCTGTGTTTGATGCTTCTACTGGGTATTTTCCTACAAATACTGGAACAGCTCACTGCTTAGAATGATCCTTCCCAGCTCTATAATATATTATATATACCCCACAATGCAGGCTCACACACACATTTGTCTCAAGTGTGTTGTAGGGACACAGATACAGTCTTGGTCATGTGACTAAAGGCTACTTTACACACTGCGATATCGGTCCCGATATCGCTAGTGTGGGTACCCGCCCCCATCTGTTGCGCGACACGGGTAAATCGCTGCCCATGCCGCACAACACCGACCAGACCCGTCACACATACTTACCTGCCCGGCGACGTCGCTGTGACCGGCGAACCGCCTCCTTTCTAAGGGGGCGGTCCGTGCGGCGTCACAGCGACGTCACTGAGCGACCGCCCAATAGCAGCGGAGGGGCGGAGATGAGTGGCCGGAACATCCCGCCCACCTCCTTCCTTCCTCATAGCGGCTGGGAGGCAGGTAAGGAGAGGTTCCTCGTTTCTGCGGTGTCACACGGAGTGATGTGTGCTGCCGCAGGAGCGACGAACTACATCGTTACTGCTGCAGTAACGATAATCGAGAATGGAGACCCATGTCACCGATGAGCGATTTTGCACGTTTTTGCAACGATGCAAAATCGCTCATCGGTGTCACACGCAGCAACATCGCTAATGCGGCCGGATGTGCGTCACAAATTCCGTGACCCCAACGACTCCGCATTAGCGATGTCGCAGCGTGTAAAGCCCCCTTTAGTGGGAGTGGTGTACAGGGTCTTAGCAGTAAAGAGTATTCCATATTTCTGCCAGATACCCACAGAGATATTGAAATCTGAAAAAAGAGACTTCTGCTCATTGAAGGTAAGAACTGCTCACATAGCGTTCAACTCCACAGCAAACGAGTGCTCTAGCACTGGCATCTCAGCAGGGATATTCCCCTACTACACATGTGTGTCTGGGTCGCTGTGACAGTTTACAGGACATAACTCAGGGCACCTAGACAAAAGGCAGAGGGACTACTTTCTATTTCTGGTGTAGAGCTTAGTACAATATATATATATATACAATTACATGTGACACATGTACCTTGTATTACCATTATTCGCTGTATATGAACCCCTTTTCTCCGGGCATTATTTGTCTATAGCATTTTTCACGAACCTGAGGCAACTGAGAACCCTTCAGTGAAGGAATTCCACTAACCCTCACAATACCAACCAGGGGCCTCCCTGCAGTAACTCAGGTAGTTGTACCCATTCTCTTTCCGCATTCTATGTGTTCTTCTTCTTTCTTCTTTTTTTTCTTTTTTCTTCTTTTTATTTCTATCATGTAGTTCAGGGGTTTATAGATATATGTCCTGCATCTCATATTTCCTTTAGTGGTGCTTCTTACCCATTCTCATATCATTTACCCTAGTATTTCATGATCCTGAGGCGACTGAGAACCCTTTAATAAAGGAATCCTTTTTCACCTGAATTGTCAAGTGATACTTACCAGTGACTATCACGTAATGTTACAGGTAGTTCCATTTTCTTCCTCTTCTTTCTCTCCTTTCTTCTTTGTCACACGGTCCATTGTGTTATAGCCCACGTGTCATGATAACACTTGTACCATCTTTTCATTTAGATTCCACCTACAATTATTTACCGATTCCAGTTCTGGAATAGGCTTTCATCATCTACTCACTAGAATTCTCAAGTGCATAAGGTACTGAGACATATACATGTTCACACCATTATAAAGAACAAAGTATAAACATTGAGGTTTTTCTCACACCCATGTTCCTGTGTTCTTTGATATGATATGTGTTCATTTCCTTCACTATATAGGATTGCAAGTTTTCCATTTGTACCTTAATGGCAATGACGCTATACAATTGAACACATATCATCCTGTTATCCATATAGGTGTGTATTTACCTGCTTGACTATTTTTGGTTGTTTGATCCAGAATGTTTCTCCAGATAGGTCATGTGGAAATTTTCTTTCCTCAGTACAAATGTTTTCACTATGGCTTTGGAAAAATTTTTTGTATGTGCCTCATGGTCATTTGACCCATTGTACTCTCAAGTAGCAATATATTGTACTGTTATGTTGTACTATGTACTAATTACGTGTTTATATGGTTTTGTAACCCTTTATGATCTTAGATAACTTTATCCTTGATAAAGACCTAAAAACAAGGTCGAAACGTTGGATGAATTATCCTTTTGCACAAATAAAGAATTTTCAGCATTCCAAGAGTTCTTTTCTTACGTTATTAATCACTATAGTGTGCCAGAGCTATTTCTTTTGAATTGACTCTTATTTTTTCTGAGCACCTGCTATATACACAGTGAGCCAGACATATTCAATTTTCATTCAGAAGGCAGAGGGAAGCCTTAGCAGCTGAGCATATATCTTTGCTTGTGAGCATTAGAACAGGCCGGCGATTACAGGGTAACATGAAAAATGTCCAGCTTGCATTATGACTAGAACATGACAATATCCTTTTAAGTACTAACCTATGATGCGTTCCTAAGCAGTTGATGTTATATGTTCTACATTTCATTTTCTGCATACTTTACAAGTAGTAGAATTTGCTTTGATATAGGCAACTGGATTTTCACAATGAAAAGGCAAAGGATAACGCCCGAAAAAGACGCCATACATTATGTCAGTGCCATCACTGACAAACCTGGATTGACCATGAAATACGGTATGGAGAGCTGTTGTCATCGTATTAGATAGATAAGAATGATTATATGTATTGTAGAAATGTCTCCTATCATGTTCCCTAATTTTTTATTATGTCCACATCCTGGTCCCCATCTTGGACATCATAACAAACGTGCACTTTTTTGTTTAATTTACACATTGGACCATAGGAAAAATGACACTACAGCTACAGAGGTGACCGTCTGATAGCCCAGCTCGACTATCCATCTCTACTGAAGACCCTTTCAGCTTTTTGAGAGTTGGGTGGAGGACATCATCTCTGAAAATAGGGTCCCACAGCTGCACCCCATCAGTGTGAGCAGGACTCTTAGGACTCTTAGAAGAGTCAATGCTCTGAGACCATGGGGGGCGCTTAGCCCCCTCTCTTCATCACTGAGGATGATTTCATTTTTCAGGGATTAGAGAGGGTGGTCCTTGTGGTGGACTGCAGGTATGGAGAGCTGTTGTCATCGTATTAAATAGATAAGAATGATTATATGTATTGTAGAAATGTCTCCTATCATGTTCCCTAATTTTTTATTATGTCCACATCCTGGTCCCCATCTTGGACATCATAACAAACGTGCACTTTTTTGTTTAATTTACACATTGGACCATAGGAAAAATGACACTACAGCTACAGAGGTGACCGTCTGATAGCCCAGCTCGACTATCCATCTCTACTGAAGACCCTTTCAGCTATTTGAGAGTTGGGTGGAGAACATCATCTCTGAAAATAGGGTCCCACAGCTGCACCCCATCAGTGTGAGCAGGACTCTTAGGACTCTTAGAAGAGTTAATGCTCTGAGACCATGGAGGGCGCTTAGCCCCCTCTCTTCGTCACTGAGGATGATTTCACTTTTCAGGGAATAGAGAGGGTGGTCCTTGTGGTGGACTGCAGGTATGGAGAGCTGTTGTCATCGTATTAGATAGATAAGAATGATTATATGTATTGTAGAAATGTCTCCTATCATGTTCCCTATTTTTTTATTATGTCCACATCCTGGTCCCCATCTTGGACATCATAACAAACGTGCACTTTTTTGTTTAATTTACACATTGGACCATAGGAAAAATGACACTACAGCTACAGAGGTGACCGTCTGATAGCCCAGCTCGACTATCCATCTCTACTGAAGACCCTTTCAGCTTTTTGAGAGTTGGGTGGAGGACATCATCTCTGAAAATAGGGTCCCACAGCTGCACCCCATCAGTGTGAGCAGGAATCTTAGGACTCTTAGAAGAGTCAATGCTCTGAGACCATGGGGGGCGCTTAGCCCCCTCTCTTCGTCACTGAGGATGATTTCATTTTTCAGGGATTAGAGAGAGTGGTCCTTGTGGTGGACTGCAGGTATGGAGAGCTGTTGTGATCGTATTAGATAGATAAGAATGATTATATGTATTGTAGAAATGTCTCCTATCATGTTCCCTAATTTTTTATTATGTCCACATCCTGGTCCCCATCTTGGACATCATAACAAACGTGCACTTTTTTGTTTAATTTACACATTGGACCATAGGAAAAATGACACTACAGCTACAGAGGTGACCGTCTGATAGCCCAGCTCGACTATCCATCTCTACTGAAGACCCTATCAGCTTTTTGAGAGTTGGGTGGAGGACATCATCTCTGAAAATAGGGTCCCACAGCTGCACCCCATCAGTGTAAGCAGGACTCTTAGGACTCTTAGAAGAGTCAATGCTCTAAAACCATGGGGGGCGCTTAGCCCCCTCTCTTCGTCCCTGAGGATGATTTCATTTTTCAGGGATTAGAGAGGGTGGTCATTGTGGTGGACTGCAGGTATGGAGAGCTGTTGTCATCGTATTAGATAGATAAGAATGATTATATGTATTGTAGAAATGTCTCCTATCATGTTCCCTAATTTCTTATTATGTCCACATCCTGGTCCCCATCTTGGACATCATAACAAACGTGCACTTTTTTGTTTAATTTACACATTGGACCATAGGAAAAATGACACTACAGCTACAGAGGTGACCGTCTGATAGCCCAGCTCGACTATCCATCTCTACTGAAGACCCTTTCAGCTTTTTGAGAGTTGGGTGGAGGACATCATCTCTGAAAATAGGGTCCCACAGCTTCACCCCATCAGTGTGAGCAGGACTCTTAGGACTCTTAGAAGAGTCAATGCTCTGGTACCATGGGGGGCGCTTGGCCCCCTCTCTTCGTCACTGAGGATGATTTCATTTTTCAGGGATTAGAGAGGGTGGTCCTTGTGGTGGACTGCAGGTATGGAGAGCTGTTGTCATCGTATTAGATAGATAAGAATGATTATATGTATTGTAGAAATGTCTCCTATCATGTTCCCTAATTTTTTATTATGTCCACATCCTGGTCCCCATCTTGGACATCATAACAAACGTGCACTTTTTTGTTTAATTTACACATTGGACCATAGGAAAAATGACACTACAGCTACAGAGGTGACCGTCTGATAGCCCAGCTCGACTATCCATCTCTACTGAAGACCCTTTCAGCTTTTTGAGAGTTGGGTGGAGGACATCATCTCTGAAAATAGGGTCCCACAGCTGCACCCCATCAGTGTGAGCAGGACTCTTAGGACTCTTAGAAGAGTTAATGCTCTGAGACCATGGGGGCGCTTAGCCCCCTCTCTTCGTCACTGAGGATGATTTCATTTTTCAAGGATTAGAGAGGGTGGTCCTTGTGGTGGACTGCAGGTATGGAGAGCTGTTGTCATCGTATTAGATAGATAAGAATGATTATATGTATTGTAGAAATGTCTCCTATCATGTTCCCTAATTTTTTATTATGTCCACATCCTGGTCCCCATCTTGGACATCATAACAAACGTGCACTTTTTTGTTTAATTTACACATTGGACCATAGGGAAAATGACACTACAGCTACAGAGGTGACCGTCTGATAGCCCAGCTCGACTATCCATCTCTACTGAAGACCCTTTCAGCTTTTTGAGAGTTGGGTGGAGGACATCATCTCTGAAAATATGGTCCCACAGCTGCACCCCATCAGTGTGAGCAGGACTCTTAGGACTCTTAGAAGAGTCAATGCTCTGAGACCATTGGGGGCACTTAGCCCCCTCTCTTCATCACTGAGGATGATTTCATTTTTCAGGGATTAGAGAGGGTGGTCCTTGTGGTGGACTGCAGATATGGAGAGCTGTTATCATCGTATTAGATAGATAAGAATGATTATATGTATTGTAGAAATGTCTCCTATCATGTTCCCTAATTTTTTATTATGTCCACATCCTGGTCCCCATCTTGGACATCATAACAAACGGGCACTTTTTTGTTTAATTTACACATTGGACCATAGGAAAAATTACACTACAGCTACAGAGGTGACCGACTGATAGCCCAGCTCGACTATCCATCTCTACTGAAGACCCTTTCAGCTTTTTGAGAGTTGGGTGGAGGACATCATCTCTGAAAATAGGGTCCCACAGCTGCACCCCATCAGTGTGAGCAGGACTCTTAGGACTCTTAGAAGAGTTAATGCTCTGAGACCATGGGGGGCGCTTAGCCCCCTCTCTTCGTCACTGAGGATGATTTCATTTTTCAGGGATTAGAGAGGGTGGTCCTTGTGGTGGACTGCAGGTATGGAGAGCTGTTGTCATCGTATTAAATAGATAAGAATGATTATATGTATTGTAGAAATGTCTCCTATCATGTTCCCTAATTTTTTATTATGTCCACATCCTGGTCCCCATCTTGGACATCATAACAAACGTGCACTTTTTTGTTTAATTTACACATTGGACCATAGGAAAAATGACACTACAGCTACAGAGGTGACCGTCTGATAGCCCAGCTCGACTATCCATCTCTACTGAAGACCCTTTCAGTTTTTTGAGAGTTGGGTGGAGAACATCATCTCTGAAAATAGGGTCCCACAGCTGCACCCCATCAGTGTGAGCAGGACTCTTAGGACTCTTAGAAGAGTCAATGCTCTGAGACCATGGGGGGCGCTTAGCCCCCTCTCTTCGTCACTGAGGATGATTTCACTTTTCAGGGAATAGAGAGGGTGGTCCTTGTGGTGGACTGCAGGTATGGAGAGCTGTTGTCATCGTATTAGATAGATAAGAATGATTATATGTATTGTAGAAATGTCTCCTATCATGTTCCCTATTTTTTTATTATGTCCACATCCTGGTCCCCATCTTGGAAATCATAACAAACGTGCACTTTTTTGTTTAATTTACACATTGGACCATAGGAAAAATGACACTACAGCTACAGAGGTGACCGTCTGATAGCCCAGCTCGACTATCCATCTCTACTGAAGACCCTTTCAGCTTTTTGAGAGTTGGGTGGAGGACATCATCTCTGAAAATAGGGTCCCACAGCTGCACCCCATCAGTGTGAGCAGGAATCTTAGGACTCTTAGAAGAGTCAATGCTCTGAGACCATGGGGGGCGCTTAGCCCCCTCTCTTCGTCACTGAGGATGATTTCATTTTTCAGGGATTAGAGAGAGTGGTCCTTGTGGTGGACTGCAGGTATGGAGAGCTGTTGTGATCGTATTAGATAGATAAGAATGATTATATGTATTGTAGAAATGTCTCCTATCATGTTCCCTAATTTTTTATTATGTCCACATCCTGGTCCCCATCTTGAACATCATAACAAACGTGCACTTTTTTGTTTAATTTACACATTGGACCATAGGAAAAATGACACTACAGCTACAGAGGTGACCGTCTGATAGCCCAGCTCGACTATCCATCTCTACTGAAGACCCTTTCAGCTTTTTGAGAGTTGGGTGGAGGACATCATCTCTGAAAATAGGGTCCCACAGCTGCACCCCATCAGTGTAAGCAGGACTCTTAGGACTCTTAGAAGAGTCAATGCTCTAAAACCATGGGGGGCGCTTAGCCCCCTCTCTTCGTCCCTGAGGATGATTTCATTTTTCAGGGATTAGAGAGGGTGGTCCTTGTGGTGGACTGCAGGTATGGAGAGCTGTTGTCATCGTATTAGATAGATAAGAATGATTATATGTATTGTAGAAATGTCTCCTATCATGTTCCCTAATTTCTTATTATGTCCACATCCTGGTCCCCATCTTGGACATCATAACAAACGTGCACTTTTTTGTTTAATTTACACATTGGACCATAGGAAAAATGACACTACAGCTACAGAGGTGACCGTCTGATAGCCCAGCTCGACTATCCATCTCTACTGAAGACCCTTTCAGCTTTTTGAGAGTTGGGTGGAGGACATCATCTCTGAAAATAGGGTCCCACAGCTTCACCCCATCAATGTGAGCAGGACTCTTAGGACTCTTAGAAGAGTCAATGCTCTGGTACCATGGGGGGCGCTTGGCCCCCTCTCTTCGTCACTGAGGATGATTTCATTTTTCAGGGATTAGAGAGGGTGGTCCTTGTGGTGGACTGCAGGTATGGAGAGCTGTTGTCATTGTATTAGATAGATAAGAATGATTATATGTATTGTAGAAATGTCTCCTATCATGTTCCCTAATTTTTTATTATGTCCACATCCTGGTCCCCATCTTGGACATCATAACAAACGTGCACTTTTTTGTTTAATTTACACATTGGACCATAGGAAAAATGACACTACAGCTACAGAGGTGACCGTCTGATAGCCCAGCTCGACTATCCATCTCTACTGAAGACCCTTTCAGCTTTTTGAGAGTTGGGTGGAGGACATCATCTCTGAAAATAGGGTCCCACAGCTGCACCCCATCAGTGTGAGCAGGACTCTTAGGACTCTTAGAAAAGTCAATGCTCTGAGACCATTGGGGGCACTTAGCCCCCTCTCTTCGTCACTGAGGATGATTTCATTTTTCAGGGATTAGAAAGGGTGGTCCTTGTGGTGGACTGCAGGTATGGAGAGCTGTTATCATCGTATTAGATAGATAAGAATGATTATATGTATTGTAGAAATGTCTCCTATCATGTTCCCTAATTTTTTATTATGTCCACATTTTGGTCCCCATCTTGGACATCATAACAAACGTGCACTTTTTTGTTTAATTTACACATTGGACCATAGGAAAAATGACACTACAGCTACAGAGGTGACCGTCTGATAGCCCAGCTCGACAATCCATCTCTACTGAAGACCCTTTCAGCTTTTTGAGAGTTGGGTGGAGGACATCATCTCTGAAAATAGGGTCCCACAGCTGCACCCCATCAGTGTGAGCAGGACTCTTAGGACTCTTAGAAGAGTCAATGCTCTGAGACCATGGGGGGCGCTTAGCCCCCTCTCTTCGTCACTGAGGATGATTTCATTTTTCAGGGATTAGAGAGGGTGGTCCTTGTGGTGGACTGCAGGTATGGAGAGCTGTTGTCATCGTATTAGATAGATAAGAATGATTATATGTATTGTAGAAATGTCTCCTATCATGTTCCCTAATTTTTTATTATGTCCACATCCTGGTCCCCATCTTGGACATCATAACAAACGTGCACTTTTTTGTTTAATTTACACATTGGACCATAGGAAAAATGACACTACAGCTACAGAGGTGACCGTCTGATAGCCCAGCTCGACTATCCATCTCTACTGAAGACCCTTTCAGCTTTTTGAGAGTTGGGTGGAGGACATCATCTCTGAAAATAGGGTCCCACAGCTGCACCCCATCAGTGTGAGCAGGACTCTTAGGACTCTTAGAAGAGTTAATGCTCTGAGACCATGGGGGCGCTTAGCCCCCTCTCTTCGTCACTGAGGATGATTTCATTTTTCAGGGATTAGAGAGGGTGGTCCTTGTGGTGGACTGTAGGTATGGAGAGCTGTTGTCATCGTATTAGATAGATAAGAATGATTATATGTATTGTAGAAATGTCTCCTATCATGTTCCCTAATTTTTTATTATGTCCACATCCTGGTCCCCATCTTGGACATCATAACAAACGTGCACTTTTTTGTTTAATTTACACATTGGACCATAGAAAAAATGACACTACAGCTACAGAGGTGACCGTCTGATAGCCCAGCTCGACTATCCATCTCTACTGAAGAACCTTTCAGCTTTTTGAGAGTTGGGTGGAGGACATCATCTCTGAAAATAGGGTCCCACAGCTGCACCCCATCAGTGTGAGCAGGACTCTTAGGACTCTTAGAAGAGTCAATGCTCTGAGACCATTGGGGGCACTTAGCCCCCTCTCTTCATCACTGAGGATGATTTCATTTTTCAGGGATTAGAGAGGGTGGTCCTTGTGGTGGACTGCAGATATGGAGAGCTGTTATCATCGTATTAGATAGATAAGAATGATTATATGTATTGTAGAAATGTCTCCTATCAATTTCCCTAATTTTTTATTATGTCCACATCCTGGTCCCCATCTTGGACATCATAACAAACGTGCACTTTTTTTGTTTAATTTACACATTGGACCATAGGAAAAATGACACTACAGCTACAGAGGTGACCGTCTGATAGCCCAGCTCGACTATCCATCTCTACTGAAGAACCTTTCAGCTTTTTGAGAGTTGGGTGGAGGACATCATCTCTGAAAATAGGGTCCCACAGCTGCACCCCATCAGTGTGAGCAGGACTCTTAGGACTCTTAGAAGAGTCAATGCTCTGAGACCATGGGGGCGCTTAGCCCCCTCTCTTCGTCACTGAGGATGATTTCATTTTTCAGGGATTAGAGAGGGTGGTCCTTGTAGTGGACTGCAGGTATGGAGAGCTGTTGTCATCGTATTAAATAGATAAGAATGATTATATGTATTGTAGAAATGTCTCCTATCATGTTCCCTAATTTTTTATTATGTCCACATCCTGGTCCCCATCTTGGACATCATAACAAACGTGCACTTTTTTGTTTAATTTACACATTGGACCATAGGAAAAATGACACTACAGCTACAGAGGTGACCGTCTGATAGCCCAGCTCGACTATCCATCTCTACTGAAGACCCTTTCAGCTTTTTGAGAGTTGGGTGGAGAACATCATCTTTGAAAATAGGGTCCCACAGCTGCACCCCATCAGTGTGAGCAGGACTCTTAGGACTCTTAGAAGAGTCAATGCTCTGAGACCATGGGGGGCGCTTAGCCCCCTCTCCTCGTCACTGAGGATGATTTCACTTTTCAGGGAATAGAGAGGGTGGTCCTTGTGGTGGACTGCAGGTATGGAGAGCTGTTGTCATCGTATTAGATAGATAAGAATGATTATATGTATTGCAGAAATGTCTCCTATCATGTTCCCTATTTTTTTATTATGTCCACATCCTGGTCCCCATCTTGGAAATCATAACAAACGTGCACTTTTTTGTTTAATTTACAAATTGGACCATAGGAAAAATGACACTACAGCTACAGAGGTGACCGTCTGATAGCCCAGCTCGACTATCCATCTCTACTGAAGACCCTTTCAGCTTTTTGAGAGTTGGGTGGAGGACATCATCTCTGAAAATAGGGTCCCACAGCTGCACCCCATCAGTGTGAGCAGGAATCTTAGGACTCTTAGAAGAGTCAATGCTCTGAGACCATGGGGGGCGCTTAGCCCCCTCTCTTCGTCACTGAGGATGATTTCATTTTTCAGTGATTAGAGAGAGTGGTCCTTGTGGTGGACTGCAGGTATGGAGAGCTGTTGTGATCGTATTAGATAGATAAGAATGATTATATGTATTGTAGAAATGTCTCCTATCATGTTCCCTAATTTTTTATTATGTCCACATCCTGGTCCCCATCTTGGACATCATAACAAACGTGCACTTTTTTGTTTAATTTACACATTGGACCATAGGAAAAATGACACTACAGCTACAGAGGTGACCGTCTGATAGCCCAGCTCGACTATCCATCTCTACTGAAGACCCTTTCAGCTTTTTGAGAGTTGGGTGGAGGACATCATCTCTGAAAATAGGGTCCCACAGCTGCACCCCATCAGTGTGAGCAGGACTCTTAGGACTCTTAGAAGAGTTAATGCTCTGAGACCATGGGGGCGCTTAGCCCCCTCTCTTCGTCACTGAGGATGATTTCATTTTTCAGGGATTAGAGAGGGTGGTCCTTGTGGTGGACTGCAGGTATGGAGAGCTGTTGTCATCGTATTAGATAGATAAGAATGATTATATGTATTGTAGAAATGTCTCCTATCATGTTCCCTAATTTTTTATTATGTCCACATCCTGGTCCCCATCTTGGACATCATAACAAACGTGCACTTTTTTGTTTAATTTACACATTGGACCATAGGAAAAATGACACTACAGCTACAGAGGTGACCGTCTGATAGCCCAGCTCGACTATCCATCTCTACTGAAGACCCTTTCAGCATTTTGAGATTTGGGTGGAGGACATCATCTCTGAAAATAGGGTCCCACAGCTGCACCCCATCAGTGTGAGCAGGACTCTTAGGACTCTTAGAAGAGTCAATGCTCTGAGACCATTGGGGGCACTTAGCCCCCTCTCTTCGTCACTGAGGATGATTTCATTTTTCAGGGATTAGAGAGGGTGGTCCTTGTGGTGGACTGCAGTTATGGAGAGCTGTTATCATCGTATTAGATAGATAAGAATGATTATATGTATTGTAGAAATGTCTCCTATCATGTTCCCTAATTTTTTATTATGTCCACATCCTGGTCCCCATCTTGGACATCATAACAAACGTGCACTTTTTTGTTTAATTTACACATTGGACCATAGGAAAAATGACACTACAGCTACAGAGGTGACCGTCTGATAGCCCAGCTCGACTATCCATCTCTACTGAAGACCCTTTCAGCTTTTTGAGAGTTGGGTGGAGGACATCATCTCTGAAAATAGGGTCCCACAGCTTCACCCCATCAGTGTGAGCAGGACTCTTAGGACTCTTAGAAGAGTCAATGCTCTGGTACCATGGGGGGCGCTTGGCCCCCTCTCTTCGTCACTGAGGATGATTTCATTTTTCAGGGATTAGAGAGCGTGGTCCTTGTGGTGGACTGCAGGTATGGAGAGCTGTTGTCATCGTATTAGATAGATAAGAATGATTATATGTATTGTAGAAATGTCTCCTATCATGTTCCCTAATTTTTTATTATGTCCACATCCTGGTCCCCATCTTGGACATCATAACAAACGTGCACTTTTTTGTTTAATTTACACATTGGACCATAGGAAAAATAACACTACAGCTACAGAGGTGACCGTCTGATAGCCCAGCTCGACTATCCATCTCTACTGAAGACCCCTTCAGCTTTTTGAGAGTTGGGTGGAGGACATCATCTCTGAAAATAGGGTCCCACAGCTGCACCCCATCAGTGTGAGCAGGACTCTTAGGACTCTTAGAAGAGTTAATGCTCTGAGACCATGGGGGCGCTTAGCCCCCTCTCTTCGTCACTGAGGATGATTTCATTTTTCAGGGATTAGAGAGGGTGGTCCTTGTGGTGGACTGCAGGTATGGAGAGCTGTTGTCATCGTATTAGATAGATAAGAATGATTATATGTATTGTAGAAATGTCTCCTATCATGTTCCCTAATTTTTTATTATGTCCATTTTTCCTATGGTCCAATGTGTAAATTAAACAAAAAAGTGCACGTTTGTTATGATGTCCAAGATGGGGACCAGGATGTGGACATAATAAAAAATTAGGGAACATGATAGGAGACATTTCTACAATACATATAATCATTCTTATCTATCTAATACGATGACAACAGCTCTCCATACCTGCAGTCCACCACAAGGACCACCCTCTCTAATCCCTGAAAAATGAAATCATCCTCAGTGACGAAGAGAGGGGGCTAAGCGCCCCCCATGGTCTCAGAGCATTGACTCTTCCAAGAGTCCTAAGAGTCCTGCTCACACTGATGGGGTGCAGCTGTGGGACCCTATTTTCAGAGATGATGTCCTCCACCCAACTCTCAAAAAGCTGAAAGGGTCTTCAGTAGAGATGGATAGTCGAGCTGGGCTATCAGACGGTCACCTCTGTAGCTGTAGTGTCATTTTTCCTATGGTCCAATGTGTAAATTAAACAAAAAAGTGCACGTTTGTTATGATGTCCAAGATGGGGACCAGGATGTGGACATAATAAAAAATTAGGGAACATGATAGGAGACATTTCTACAATACACATAATCATTGTTATCTATCTAATACGATGATAACAGCTCTCCATACCTGCAGTCCACCACAAGGACCACCCTCTCTAATCCCTGAAAAATGAAATCATCCTCAGTGACGAAGAGAGGGGGCTAACCGCCCCCATGGTCTCAGAGCATTAACTCTTCTAAGAGTCCTAAGAGTCCTGCTCACACTGATGGGGTGCAGCTGTGGGACCCTATTTTCAGAGATGATGTCCTCCACCCAACTCTCAAAAAGCTGAAAGGGTCTTCAGTAGAGATGGATAGTCGAGCTGGGCTATCAGACGGTCACCTCTGTAGCTGTAGTGTCATTTTTCCTATGGTCCAATGTGTAAATTAAACAAAAAAGTGCACGTTTGTTATGATGTTCAAGATGGGGACCAGGATGTGGACATAATAAAAAATTAGGGAACATGATAGGAGACATTTCTACAATACATATAATCATTCTTATCTATCTAATACGATCACAACAGCTCTCCATACCTGCAGTCCACCACAAGGACCACTATCTCTAATCCCTGAAAAATGAAATCATCCTCAGTGACGAAGAGAGGGGGCTAAGCGCCCCCCATGGTCTCAGAGCATTGACTCTTCTAAGAGTCCTAAGATTCCTGCTCACACTGATGGGGTGCAGCTGTGGGACCCTATTTTCAGAGATGATGTCCTCCACCCAACTCTCAAAAAGCTGAAAGGGTCTTCAGTAGAGATGGATAGTCGAGCTGGGCTATCAGACGGTCACCTCTGTAGCTGTAGTGTCATTTTTCCTATGGTCCAATGTGTAAATTAAACAAAAAAGTGCACGTTTGTTATGATTTCCAAGATGGGGACCAGGATGTGGACATAATAAAAAAATAGGGAACATGATAGGAGACATTTCTACAATACATATAATCATTCTTATCTATCTAATACGATGACAACAGCTTTCCATACCTGCAGTCCACCACAAGGACCACCCTCTCTATTCCCTGAAAAGTGAAATCATCCTCAGTGACGAAGAGAGGGGGCTAAGCGCCCCCCATGGTCTCAGAGCATTGACTCTTCTAAGAGTCCTAAGAGTCCTGCTCACACTGATGGGGTGCAGCTGTGGGACCCTATTTTCAGAGATGATGTTCTCCACCCAACTCTCAAAAAGCTGAAAGGGTCCTCAGTAGAGATGGATAGTCGAGCTGGGCTATCAGACGGTCACCTCTGTAGCTGTAGTGTCATTTTTCCTATGGTCCAATGTGTAAATTAAACAAAAAAGTGCACGTTTGTTATGATGTCCAAGATGGGGACCAGGATGTGGACATAATAAAAAATTAGGGAACATGATAGGAGACATTTCTACAATACATATAATCATTCTTATCTATTTAATACGATGACAACAGCTCTCCATACCTGCAGTCCACCACAAGGACCACCCTCTCTAATCCCTGAAAAATGAAATCATCCTCAGTGACGAAGAGAGGGGGCTAAGCGCCCCCCATGGTCTCAGAGCATTGACTCTTCTAAGAGTCCTAAGAGTCCTGCTTACACTGATGGGGTGCAGCTGTGGGACCCTATTTTAAGAGATGATGTCCTCCACCCAACTCTCAAAAAGCTGAAAGGGTCTTCAGTAGAGATGGATAGTCGAGCTGGGCTATCAGACGGTCACCTCTGTAGCTGTAGTGTCATTTTTCCTATGGTCCAATGTGTAAATTAAACAAAAAAGTGCACGTTTGTTATGATGTCCAAGATGGGGACCAGGATGTGGACATAATAAAAAATTAGGGAACATGATAGGAGACATTTCTACAATACATATAATCATTCTTATCTATCTAATACGATCACAACAGCTCTCCATACCTGCAGTCCACCACAAGGACCACCCTCTCTAATCCCTGAAAAATGAAATCATCCTCAGTGACGAAGAGAGGGGGCTAAGCGCCCCCATGGTCTCAGAGCATTAACTCTTCTAAGAGTCCTAAGAGTCCTGCTCACACTGATGGGGTGCAGCTGTGGGACCCTATTTTCAGAGATGATGTCCTCCACCCAACTCTCAAAAAGCTGAAAGGGTCTTCAGTAGAGATGGATAGTCGAGCTGGGCTATCAGACGGTCACCTCTGTAGCTGTAGTGTCATTTTTCCTATGGTCCAATGTGTAAATTAAACAAAAAAGTGCACGTTTGTTATGATGTCCAAGATGGGGACCAGGATGTGGACATAATAAAAAATTAGGGAACATGATAGGAGACATTTCTACAATACATATAATCATTCTTATCTATCTAATACGATGACAACAGCTCTCCATACCTGCAGTCCATCACAAGGACCACCCTCTCTAATCCCTGAAAAATGAAATCATCCTCAGTGACGAAGAGAGGGGGCTAAGCGCCCCCATGGTCTCAGAGCATTAACTCTTCTAAGAGTCCTAAGAGTCCTGCTCACACTGATGGGGTGCAGCTGTGGGACCCTATTTTCAGAGATGATGTCCTCCACCCAACTCTCAAAAAGCTGAAAGGGTCTTCAGTAGAGATGGATAGTCGAGCTGGGCTATCAGACGGTCACCTCTGTAGCTGTAGTGTCATTTTTCCTATGGTCCAATGTGTAAATTAAACAAAAAAGTGCACGTTTGTTATGATGTCCAAGATGGGGACCAGGATGTGGACATAATAAAAAATTAGGGAACATGATAGGAGACATTTCTACAATACATATAATCATTCTTATCTATCTAATACGATGACAACAGCTCTCCATACCTGCAGTCCACCACAAGGACCACCCTCTCTAATCCCTGAAAAATGAAATCATCCTCAGGGACGAAGAGAGGGGGCTAAGCTCCCCCATGGTTTTAGAGCATTGACTCTTCTAAGAGTCCTAAGAGTCCTGCTCACACTGATGGGGTGCAGCTGTGGGACCCTATTTTAAGAGATGATGTCCTCCACCCAACTCTCAAAAAGCTGAAAGGGTCTTCAGTAGAGATGGATAGTCGAGCTGGGCTATCAGACGGTCACCTCTGTAGCTGTAGTGTCATTTTTCCTATGGTCCAATGTGTAAATTAAACAAAAAAGTGCACGTTTGTTATGATGTCCAAGATGGGGACCAGGATGTGGACATAATAAAAAATTAGGGAACATGATAGGAGACATTTCTACAATACATATAATCATTCTTATCTATCTAATACGATGACAACAGCTCTCCATACCTGCAGTCCACCACAAGGACCACCCTCTCTAATCCCTGAAAAATGAAATCATCCTCAGTGACGAAGAGAGGGGGCTAAGTGCCCCCATGGTCTCAGAGCATTAACTCGTCTAAGAGTCCTAAGAGTCCTGCTCACACTGATGGGGTGCAGCTGTGGGACCCTATTTTCAGAGATGATGTCCTCCACCCAACTCTCAAAAAGCTGAAAGGGTCTTCAGTAGAGATGGATAGTCGAGCTGGGCTATCAGACGGTCACCTCTGTAGCTGTAGTGTCATTTTTCCTATGGTCCAAGGTGTAAATTAAACAAAAAAGTGCACGTTTGTTATGATGTTCAAGATGGGGACCAGGATGTGGACATAATAAAAAATTAGGGAACATGATAGGAGACATTTCTACAATACATATAATCATTCTTATCTATCTAATACGATCACAACAGCTCTCCATACCTGCAGTCCACCACAAGGACCACTCTCTCTAATCCCTGAAAAATGAAATCATCCTCAGTGACGAAGAGAGGGGGCTAAGCGCCCCCCATGGTCTCAGAGCATTGACTCTTCTAAGAGTCCTAAGATTCCTGCTCACACTGATGGGGTGCAGCTGTGGGACCCTATTTTCAGAGATGATGTCCTCCACCCAACTCTCAAAAAGCTGAAAGGGTCTTCAGTAGAGATGGATAGTCGAGCTGGGCTATCAGACGGTCACCTCTGTAGCTGTAGTGTCATTTTTCCTATGGTCCAATGTGTAAGTTAAACAAAAAAGTGCACGTTTGTTATGATTTCCAAGATGGGGACCAGGATGTGGACATAATAAAAAAATAGGGAACATGATAGGAGACATTTCTACAATACATATAATCATTCTTATCTATCTAATACGATGACAACAGCTTTCCATACCTGCAGTCCACCACAAGGACCACCCTCTCTATTCCCTGAAAAGTGAAATCATCCTCAGTGACGAAGAGAGGGGGCTAAGCGCCCCCCATGGTCTCAGAGCATTGACTCTTCTAAGAGTCCTAAGAGTCCTGCTCACACTGATGGGGTGCAGCTGTGGGACCCTATTTTCAGAGATGATGTTCTCGACCCAACTCTCAAAAAGCTGAAAGGGTCCTCAGTAGAGATGGATAGTCGAGCTGGGCTATCAGACGGTCACCTCTGTAGCTGTAGTGTCATTTTTCCTATGGTCCAATGTGTAAATTAAACAAAAAAGTGCACGTTTGTTATGATGTCCAAGATGGGGACCAGGATGTGGACATAATAAAAAATTAGGGAACATGATAGGAGACATTTCTACAATACATATAATCATTCTTATCTATTTAATACGATGACAACAGCTCTCCATACCTGCAGTCCACCACAAGGACCACCCTCTCTAATCCCTGAAAAATGAAATCATCCTCAGTGACGAAGAGAGGGGGCTAAGCGCCCCCCATGGTCTCAGAGCATTGACTCTTCTAAGAGTCCTAAGAATCCTGCTCACACTGATGGGGTGCAGCTGTGGGACCCTATTTTCAGAGATGATGTCCTCCACCCAACTCTCAAAAAGCTGAAAGGGTCTTCAGTAGAGATGGATAGTCGAGCTGGGCTATCAGACGGTCACCTCTGTAGCTGTAGTGTCATTTTTCCTATGGTCCAATGTGTAAATTAAACAAAAAAGTGCACGTTTGTTATGATGTCCAAGATGGGGACCAGGATGTGGACATAATAAAAAATTAGGGAACATGATAGGAGACATTTCTACAATACATATAATCATTCTTATCTATCTAATACGATGATAACAGCTCTCCATATCTGCAGTCCACCACAAGGACCACCCTCTCTAATCCCTGAAAAATGAAATCATCCTCAGTGATGAAGAGAGGGGGCTAAGTGCCCCCAATGGTCTCAGAGCATTGACTCTTCTAAGAGTCCTAAGAGTCCTGCTCACACTGATGGGGTGCAGCTGTGGGACCCTATTTTCAGAGATGATGTCCTCCACCCAACTCTCAAAAAGCTGAAAGGGTCTTCAGTAGAGATGGATAGTCAAGCTGGGCTATCAGACGGTCACCTCTGTAGCTGTAGTGTCATTTTTCCTATGGTCCAATGTGTAAATTAAACAAAAAAGTGCACGTTTGTTATGATGTCCAAGATGGGGACCAGGATGTGGACATAATAAAAAATTAGGGAACATGATAGGAGACATTTCTACAATACATATAATCATTCTTATCTATCTAATACGATGACAACAGCTCTCCATACCTGCAGTCCACCACAAGGACCACCCTCTCTAATCCCTGAAAAATGAAATCATCCTCAGGGACGAAGAGAGGGGGCTAAGCGCCCCCCATGGTTTTAGAGCATTGACTCTTCTAAGAGTCCTAAGAGTCCTGCTTACACTGATGGGGTGCAGCTGTGGGACCCTATTTTAAGAGATGATGTCCTCCACCCAACTCTCAAAAAGCTGAAAGGGTCTTCAGTAGAGATGGATAGTCGAGCTGGGCTATCAGACGGTCACCTCTGTAGCTGTAGTGTCATTTTTCCTATGGTCCAATGTGTAAATTAAACAAAAAAGTGCACGTTTGTTATGATGTCCAAGATGGGGACCAGGATGTGGACATAATAAAAAATTAGGGAACATGATAGGAGACATTTCTACAATACATATAATCATTCTTATCTATCTAATACGATCACAACAGCTCTCCATACCTGCAGTCCACCACAAGGACCACCCTCTCTAATCCCTGAAAAATGAAATCATCCTCAGTGACGAAGAGAGGGGGCTAAGCGCCCCCATGGTCTCAGAGCATTAACTCTTCTAAGAGTCCTAAGAGTCCTGCTCACACTGATGGGGTGCAGCTGTGGGACCCTATTTTCAGAGATGATGTCCTCCACCCAACTCTCAAAAAGCTGAAAGGGTCTTCAGTAGAGATGGATAGTCGAGCTGGGCTATCAGACGGTCACCTCTGTAGCTGTAGTGTCATTTTTCCTATGGTCCAATGTGTAAATTAAACAAAAAAGTGCACGTTTGTTATGATGTCCAAAATGGGGACCAGGATGTGGACATAATAAAAAATTAGGGAACATGATAGGAGACATTTCTACAATACATATAATCATTCTTATCTATCTAATACGATGACAACAGCTCTCCATACCTGCAGTCCACCACAAGGACCACCCTCTCTAATCCCTGAAAAATGAAATCATCCTCAGTGACGAAGAGAGGGGGCTAAGCGCCCCCATGGTCTCAGAGCATTAACTCTTCTAAGAGTCCTAAGAGTCCTGCTCACACTGATGGGGTGCAGCTGTGGGACCCTATTTTCAGAGATGATGTCCTCCACCCAACTCTCAAAAAGCTGAAAGGGTCTTCAGTAGAGATGGATAGTCGAGCTGGGCTATCAGACGGTCACCTCTGTAGCTGTAGTGTCATTTTTCCTATGGTCCAATGTGTAAATTAAACAAAAAAGTGCACGTTTGTTATGATGTCCAAGATGGGGACCAGGATGTGGACATAATAAAAAATTAGGGAACATGATAGGAGACATTTCTACAATACATATAATCATTCTTATCTATCTAATACGATGACAACAGCTCTCCATACCTGCAGTCCACCACAAGGACCACCCTCTCTAATCCCTGAAAAATGAAATCATCCTCAGGGACGAAGAGAGGGGGCTAAGCGCCCCCATGGTTTTAGAGCATTGACTCTTCTAAGAGTCCTAAGAGTCCTGCTCACACTGATGGGGTGCAGCTGTGGGACCCTATTTTAAGAGATGATGTCCTCCACCCAACTCTCAAAAAGCTGAAAGGGTCTTCAGTAGAGATGGATAGTCGAGCTGGGCTATCAGACGGTCACCTCTGTAGCTGTAGTGTCATTTTTCCTATGGTCCAATGTGTAAATTAAACAAAAAAGTGCACGTTTGTTATGATGTCCAAGATGGGGACCAGGATGTGGACATAATAAAAAATTAGGGAACATGATAGGAGACATTTCTACAATACATATAATCATTCTTATCTATCTAATACGATGACAACAGCTCTCCATACCTGCAGTCCACCACAAGGACCACCCTCTCTAATCCCTGAAAAATGAAATCATCCTCAGTGACGAAGAGAGGGGGCTAAGTGCCCCCATGGTCTCAGAGCATTGACTCTTCTAAGAGTCCTAAGAGTCCTGCTCACACTGATGGGGTGCAGCTGTGGGACCCTATTTTCAGAGATGATGTCCTCCACCCAACTCTCAAAAAGCTGAAAGGGTCTTCAGTAGAGATGGATAGTCGAGCTGGGCTATCAGACGGTCACCTCTGTAGCTGTAGTGTCATTTTTCCTATGGTCCAATGTGTAAATTAAACAAAAAAGTGCACGTTTGTTATGATGTCCAAGATGGGGACCAGGATGTGGACATAATAAAAAATTAGGGAACATGATAGGAGACATTTCTACAATACATATAATCATTCTTATCTATCTAATACGATGACAACAGCTCTCCATACCTGCAGTCCACCACAAGGACCACCCTCTCTAATCCCTGAAAAATGAAATCATCCTCAGGGACGAAGAGAGGGGGCTAAGCGCCCCCCATGGTTTTAGAGCATTGACTCTTCTAAGAGTCCTAAGAGTCCTGCTTACACTGATGGGGTGCAGCTGTGGGACCCTATTTTAAGAGATGATGTCCTCCACCCAACTCTCAAAAAGCTGAAAGGGTCTTCAGTAGAGATGGATAGTCGAGCTGGGCTATCAGACGGTCACCTCTGTAGCTGTAGTGTCATTTTTCCTATGGTCCAATGTGTAAATTAAACAAAAAAGTGCACGTTTGTTATGATGTCCAAGATGGGGACCAGGATGTGGACATAATAAAAAATTAGGGAACATGATAGGAGACATTTCTACAATACATATAATCATTCTTATCTATCTAATACGATCACAACAGCTCTCCATACCTGCAGTCCACCACAAGGACCACCCTCTCTAATCCCTGAAAAATGAAATCATCCTCAGTGACGAAGAGAGGGGGCTAAGCGCCCCCATGGTCTCAGAGCATTAACTCTTCTAAGAGTCCTAAGAGTCCTGCTCACACTGATGGGGTGCAGCTGTGGGACCCTATTTTCAGAGATGATGTCCTCCACCCAACTCTCAAAAAGCTGAAAGGGTCTTCAGTAGAGATGGATAGTCGAGCTGGGCTATCAGACGGTCACCTCTGTAGCTGTAGTGTCATTTTTCCTATGGTCCAATGTGTAAATTAAACAAAAAAGTGCACGTTTGTTATGATGTCCAAAATGGGGACCAGGATGTGGACATAATAAAAAATTAGGGAACATGATAGGAGACATTTCTACAATACATATAATCATTCTTATCTATCTAATACGATGACAACAGCTCTCCATACCTGCAGTCCACCACAAGGACCACCCTCTCTAATCCCTGAAAAATGAAATCATCCTCAGGGACGAAGAGAGGGGGCTAAGCGCCCCCCATGGTTTTAGAGCATTGACTCTTCTAAGAGTCCTAAGAGTCCTGCTTACACTGATGGGGTGCAGCTGTGGGACCCTATTTTAAGAGATGATGTCCTCCACCCAACTCTCAAAAAGCTGAAAGGGTCTTCAGTAGAGATGGATAGTCGAGCTGGGCTATCAGACGGTCACCTCTGTAGCTGTAGTGTCATTTTTCCTATGGTCCAATGTGTAAATTAAACAAAAAAGTGCACGTTTGTTATGATGTCCAAGATGGGGACCAGGATGTGGACATAATAAAAAATTAGGGAACATGATAGGAGACATTTCTACAATACATATAATCATTCTTATCTATCTAATACGATCACAACAGCTCTCCATACCTGCAGTCCACCACAAGGACCACCCTCTCTAATCCCTGAAAAATGAAATCATCCTCAGTGACGAAGAGAGGGGGCTAAGCGCCCCCATGGTCTCAGAGCATTAACTCTTCTAAGAGTCCTAAGAGTCCTGCTCACACTGATGGGGTGCAGCTGTGGGACCCTATTTTCAGAGATGATGTCCTCCACCCAACTCTCAAAAAGCTGAAAGGGTCTTCAGTAGAGATGGATAGTCGAGCTGGGCTATCAGACGGTCACCTCTGTAGCTGTAGTGTCATTTTTCCTATGGTCCAATGTGTAAATTAAACAAAAAAGTGCACGTTTGTTATGATGTCCAAAATGGGGACCAGGATGTGGACATAATAAAAAATTAGGGAACATGATAGGAGACATTTCTACAATACATATAATCATTCTTATCTATCTAATACGATGACAACAGCTCTCCATACCTGCAGTCCACCACAAGGACCACCCTCTCTAATCCCTGAAAAATGAAATCATCCTCAGTGACGAAGAGAGGGGGCTAAGCGCCCCCATGGTCTCAGAGCATTAACTCTTCTAAGAGTCCTAAGAGTCCTGCTCACACTGATGGGGTGCAGCTGTGGGACCCTATTTTCAGAGATGATGTCCTCCACCCAACTCTCAAAAAGCTGAAAGGGTCTTCAGTAGAGATGGATAGTCGAGCTGGGCTATCAGACGGTCACCTCTGTAGCTGTAGTGTCATTTTTCCTATGGTCCAATGTGTAAATTAAACAAAAAAGTGCACGTTTGTTATGATGTCCAAGATGGGGACCAGGATGTGGACATAATAAAAAATTAGGGAACATGATAGGAGACATTTCTACAATACATATAATCATTCTTATCTATCTAATACGATGACAACAGCTCTCCATACCTGCAGTCCACCACAAGGACCACCCTCTCTAATCCCTGAAAAATGAAATCATCCTCAGGGACGAAGAGAGGGGGCTAAGCGCCCCCATGGTTTTAGAGCATTGACTCTTCTAAGAGTCCTAAGAGTCCTGCTCACACTGATGGGGTGCAGCTGTGGGACCCTATTTTAAGAGATGATGTCCTCCACCCAACTCTCAAAAAGCTGAAAGGGTCTTCAGTAGAGATGGATAGTCGAGCTGGGCTATCAGACGGTCACCTCTGTAGCTGTAGTGTCATTTTTCCTATGGTCCAATGTGTAAATTAAACAAAAAAGTGCACGTTTGTTATGATGTCCAAGATGGGGACCAGGATGTGGACATAATAAAAAATTAGGGAACATGATAGGAGACATTTCTACAATACATATAATCATTCTTATCTATCTAATACGATGACAACAGCTCTCCATACCTGCAGTCCACCACAAGGACCACCCTCTCTAATCCCTGAAAAATGAAATCATCCTCAGTGACGAAGAGAGGGGGCTAAGTGCCCCCATGGTCTCAGAGCATTGACTCTTCTAAGAGTCCTAAGAGTCCTGCTCACACTGATGGGGTGCAGCTGTGGGACCCTATTTTCAGAGATGATGTCCTCCACCCAACTCTCAAAAAGCTGAAAGGGTCTTCAGTAGAGATGGATAGTCGAGCTGGGCTATCAGACGGTCACCTCTGTAGCTGTAGTGTCATTTTTCCTATGGTCCAATGTGTAAATTAAACAAAAAAGTGCACGTTTGTTATGATGTCCAAGATGGGGACCAGGATGTGGACATAATAAAAAATTAGGGAACATGATAGGAGACATTTCTACAATACATATAATCATTCTTATCTATCTAATACGATGACAACAGCTCTCCATACCTGCAGTCCACCACAAGGACCACCCTCTCTAATCCCTGAAAAATGAAATCATCCTCAGGGACGAAGAGAGGGGGCTAAGCGCCCCCCATGGTTTTAGAGCATTGACTCTTCTAAGAGTCCTAAGAGTCCTGCTTACACTGATGGGGTGCAGCTGTGGGACCCTATTTTAAGAGATGATGTCCTCCACCCAACTCTCAAAAAGCTGAAAGGGTCTTCAGTAGAGATGGATAGTCGAGCTGGGCTATCAGACGGTCACCTCTGTAGCTGTAGTGTCATTTTTCCTATGGTCCAATGTGTAAATTAAACAAAAAAGTGCACGTTTGTTATGATGTCCAAGATGGGGACCAGGATGTGGACATAATAAAAAATTAGGGAACATGATAGGAGACATTTCTACAATACATATAATCATTCTTATCTATCTAATACGATCAAAACAGCTCTCCATACCTGCAGTCCACCACAAGGACCACCCTCTCTAATCCCTGAAAAATGAAATCATCCTCAGTGACGAAGAGAGGGGGCTAAGCGCCCCCATGGTCTCAGAGCATTAACTCTTCTAAGAGTCCTAAGAGTCCTGCTCACACTGATGGGGTGCAGCTGTGGGACCCTATTTTCAGAGATGATGTCCTCCACCCAACTCTCAAAAAGCTGAAAGGGTCTTCAGTAGAGATGGATAGTCGAGCTGGGCTATCAGACGGTCACCTCTGTAGCTGTAGTGTCATTTTTCCTATGGTCCAATGTGTAAATTAAACAAAAAAGTGCACGTTTGTTATGATGTCCAAGATGGGGACCAGGATGTGGACATAATAAAAAATTAGGGAACATGATAGGAGACATTTCTACAATACATATAATCATTCTTATCTATCTAATACGATGACAACAGCTCTCCATACCTGCAGTCCACCACAAGGACCACCCTCTCTAATCCCTGAAAAATGAAATCATCCTCAGGGACGAAGAGAGGGGGCTAAGCGCCCCCATGGTTTTAGAGCATTGACTCTTCTAAGAGTCCTAAGAGTCCTGCTCACACTGATGGGGTGCAGCTGTGGGACCCTATTTTAAGAGATGATGTCCTCCACCCAACTCTCAAAAAGCTGAAAGGGTCTTCAGTAGAGATGGATAGTCGAGCTGGGCTATCAGACGGTCACCTCTGTAGCTGTAGTGTCATTTTTCCTATGGTCCAATGTGTAAATTAAACAAAAAAGTGCACGTTTGTTATGATGTCCAAGATGGGGACCAGGATGTGGACATAATAAAAAATTAGGGAACATGATAGGAGACATTTCTACAATACATATAATCATTCTTATCTATCTAATACGATGACAACAGCTCTCCATACCTGCAGTCCACCACAAGGACCACCCTCTCTAATCCCTGAAAAATGAAATCATCCTCAGTGACGAAGAGAGGGGGCTAAGTGCCCCCATGGTCTCAGAGCATTAACTCTTCTAAGAGTCCTAAGAGTCCTGCTCACACTGATGGGGTGCAGCTGTGGGACCCTATTTTCAGAGATGATGTCCTCCACCCAACTCTCAAAAAGCTGAAAGGGTCTTCAGTAGAGATGGATAGTCGAGCTGGGCTATCAGACGGTCACCTCTGTAGCTGTAGTGTCATTTTTCCTATGGTCCAATGTGTAAATTAAACAAAAAAGTGCACGTTTGTTATGATGTCCAAGATGGGGACCAGGATGTGGACATAATAAAAAATTAGGGAACATGATAGGAGACATTTCTACAATACATATAATCATTCTTATCTATCTAATACGATGACAACAGCTCTCCATACCTGCAGTCCACCACAAGGACCACCCTCTCTAATCCCTGAAAAATGAAATCATCCTCAGTGACGAAGAGAGGGGGCTAAGCGCCCCCCATGGTCTCAGAGCATTGACTCTTCTAAGAGTCCTAAGAGTCCTGCTCACACTGATGGGGTGCAGCTGTGGGACCCTATTTTCAGAGATGATGTCCTCCACCCAACTCTCAAAAAGCTGAAAGGGTCTTCAGTAGAGATGGATTGTCGAGCTGGGCTATCAGACGGTCACCTCTGTAGCTGTAGTGTCATTTTTCCTATGGTCCAATGTGTAAATTAAACAAAAAAGTGCACGTTTGTTATGATGTCCAAGATGGGGACCAGGATGTGGACATAATAAAAAATTAGGGAACATGATAGGAGACATTTCTACAATACATATAATATAATCATTCTTATCTATCTAATACGATGACAACAGCTCTCCATACCTGCAGTCCACCACAAGGACCACCCTCTCTAATCCCTGAAAAATGAAATCATCCTCAGTGACGAAGAGAGGGGGCTAAGCGCCCCCATGGTCTCAGAGCATTAACTCTTCTAAGAGTCCTAAGAGTCCTGCTCACACTGATGGGGTGCAGCTGTGGGACCCTATTTTCAGAGATGATGTCCTCCACCCAACTCTCAAAAAGCTGAAAGGGTCTTCAGTAGAGATGGATAGTCGAGCTGGGCTATCAGACGGTCACCTCTGTAGCTGTAGTGTCATTTTTCCTATGGTCCAATGTGTAAATTAAACAAAAAAGTGCACGTTTGTTATGATGTCCAAGATGGGGACCAGGATGTGGACATAATAAAAAATTAGGGAACATGATAGGAGACATTTCTACAATACATATAATCATTCTTATCTATCTAATACGATGACAACAGCTCTCCATACCTGCAGTCCACCACAAGGACCACCCTCTCTAATCCCTGAAAAATGAAATCATCCTCAGGGACGAAGAGAGGGGGCTAAGCGCCCCCATGGTTTTAGAGCATTGACTCTTCTAAGAGTCCTAAGAGTCCTGCTCACACTGATGGGGTGCAGCTGTGGGACCCTATTTTAAGAGATGATGTCCTCCACCCAACTCTCAAAAAGCTGAAAGGGTCTTCAGTAGAGATGGATAGTCGAGCTGGGCTATCAGACGGTCACCTCTGTAGCTGTAGTGTCATTTTTCCTATGGTCCAATGTGTAAATTAAACAAAAAAGTGCACGTTTGTTATGATGTCCAAGATGGGGACCAGGATGTGGACATAATAAAAAATTAGGGAACATGATAGGAGACATTTCTACAATACATATAATCATTCTTATCTATCTAATACGATGACAACAGCTCTCCATACCTGCAGTCCACCACAAGGACCACCCTCTCTAATCCCTGAAAAATGAAATCATCCTCAGTGACGAAGAGAGGGGGCTAAGTGCCCCCATGGTCTCAGAGCATTAACTCTTCTAAGAGTCCTAAGAGTCCTGCTCACACTGATGGGGTGCAGCTGTGGGACCCTATTTTCAGAGATGATGTCCTCCACCCAACTCTCAAAAAGCTGAAAGGGTCTTCAGTAGAGATGGATAGTCGAGCTGGGCTATCAGACGGTCACCTCTGTAGCTGTAGTGTCATTTTTCCTATGGTCCAATGTGTAAATTAAACAAAAAAGTGCACGTTTGTTATGATGTCCAAGATGGGGACCAGGATGTGGACATAATAAAAAATTAGGGAACATGATAGGAGACATTTCTACAATACATATAATCATTCTTATCTATCTAATACGATGACAACAGCTCTCCATACCTGCAGTCCACCACAAGGACCACCCTCTCTAATCCCTGAAAAATGAAATCATCCTCAGTGACGAAGAGAGGGGGCTAAGCGCCCCCCATGGTCTCAGAGCATTGACTCTTCTAAGAGTCCTAAGAGTCCTGCTCACACTGATGGGGTGCAGCTGTGGGACCCTATTTTCAGAGATGATGTCCTCCACCCAACTCTCAAAAAGCTGAAAGGGTCTTCAGTAGAGATGGATTGTCGAGCTGGGCTATCAGACGGTCACCTCTGTAGCTGTAGTGTCATTTTTCCTATGGTCCAATGTGTAAATTAAACAAAAAAGTGCACGTTTGTTATGATGTCCAAGATGGGGACCAGGATGTGGACATAATAAAAAATTAGGGAACATGATAGGAGACATTTCTACAATACATATAATCATTCTTATCTATCTAATACGATGATAACAGCTCTCCATACCTGCAGTCCACCACAAGGACCACCCTCTCTAATCCCTGAAAAATGAAATCATCCTCAGTGACGAAGAGAGGGGGCTAAGTGCCCCCAATGGTCTCAGAGCATTGACTCTTCTAAGAGTCCTAAGAGTCCTGCTCACACTGATGGGGTGCAGCTGTGGGACCCTATTTTCAGAGATGATGTCCTCCACCCAACTCTCAAAAAGCTGAAAGGGTCTTCAGTAGAGATGGATAGTCGAGCTGGGCTATCAGACGGTCACCTCTGTAGCTGTAGTGTCATTTTTCCTATGGTCCAATGTGTAAATTAAACAAAAAAGTGCACGTTTGTTATGATGTCCAAGATGGGGACCAGGATGTGGACATAATAAAAAATTAGGGAACATGATAGGAGACATTTCTACAATACATATAATCATTCTTATCTATCTAATACGATGACAACAGCTCTCCATACCTGCAGTCCACCACAAGGACCACCCTCTCTAATCCCTGAAAAATGAAATCATCCTCAGTGACGAAGAGAGGGGGCTAAGCGCCCCCATGGTCTCAGAGCATTAACTCTTCTAAGAGTCCTAAGAGTCCTGCTCACACTGATGGGGTGCAGCTGTGGGACCCTATTTTCAGAGATGATGTCCTCCACCCAACTCTCAAAAAGCTGAAAGGGTCTTCAGTAGAGATGGATAGTCGAGCTGGGCTATCAGACGGTCACCTCTGTAGCTGTAGTGTCATTTTTCCTATGGTCCAATGTGTAAATTAAACAAAAAAGTGCACGTTTGTTATGATGTCCAAGATGGGGACCAGGATGTGGACATAATAAAAAATTAGGGAACATGATAGGAGACATTTCTACAATACATATAATCATTCTTATCTATCTAATACGATGACAACAGCTCTCCATACCTGCAGTCCACCACAAGGACCACCCTCTCTAATCCCTGAAAAATGAAATCATCCTCAGGGACGAAGAGAGGGGGCTAAGCGCCCCCATGGTTTTAGAGCATTGACTCTTCTAAGAGTCCTAAGAGTCCTGCTCACACTGATGGGGTGCAGCTGTGGGACCCTATTTTAAGAGATGATGTCCTCCACCCAACTCTCAAAAAGCTGAAAGGGTCTTCAGTAGAGATGGATAGTCGAGCTGGGCTATCAGACGGTCACCTCTGTAGCTGTAGTGTCATTTTTCCTATGGTCCAATGTGTAAATTAAACAAAAAAGTGCACGTTTGTTATGATGTCCAAGATGGGGACCAGGATGTGGACATAATAAAAAATTAGGGAACATGATAGGAGACATTTCTACAATACATATAATCATTCTTATCTATCTAATACGATGACAACAGCTCTCCATACCTGCAGTCCACCACAAGGACCACCCTCTCTAATCCCTGAAAAATGAAATCATCCTCAGTGACGAAGAGAGGGGGCTAAGTGCCCCCATGGTCTCAGAGCATTAACTCTTCTAAGAGTCCTAAGAGTCCTGCTCACACTGATGGGGTGCAGCTGTGGGACCCTATTTTCAGAGATGATGTCCTCCACCCAACTCTCAAAAAGCTGAAAGGGTCTTCAGTAGAGATGGATAGTCGAGCTGGGCTATCAGACGGTCACCTCTGTAGCTGTAGTGTCATTTTTCCTATGGTCCAATGTGTAAATTAAACAAAAAAGTGCACGTTTGTTATGATGTCCAAGATGGGGACCAGGATGTGGACATAATAAAAAATTAGGGAACATGATAGGAGACATTTCTACAATACATATAATCATTCTTATCTATCTAATACGATGACAACAGCTCTCCATACCTGCAGTCCACCACAAGGACCACCCTCTCTAATCCCTGAAAAATGAAATCATCCTCAGTGACGAAGAGAGGGGGCTAAGCGCCCCCCATGGTCTCAGAGCATTGACTCTTCTAAGAGTCCTAAGAGTCCTGCTCACACTGATGGGGTGCAGCTGTGGGACCCTATGAGTTTCCATTGGATTGATAGGCCAGGTGCTTTCTTTTGCTTTTGTTTGGCCATGTTGTGTGCGCAGTCACTTGGAATATGTGAATTAATGTAGAGTCAGTTTCACATTTCTCTTTGTTGGTGTAGTGGTAGGCTCTTTGCTTGGGCTGTGAGAGGTTGTGGGTTTGACTCTGAGGCAAGGCCCATGGACTTTTTATGGCTGCATGTAATTGCCTAGTCCAATGGACTTTGTTGCCTATGAGTTTCCATTGGATTGATAGGCCAGGTATTGACTTTTGCTTTCGTTTGGCCATGTTGTGTGCGCAGTCACTAGGATTATGTGAATTAATGTAGAATCAGTTTCACATTTCTCTGTGTTGGTGTAGTGGTAGGCTCTTTGCTTGGGCTGCGAGAGGTTGTGGGTTTGACTCTGAGGCAAGGCCCATGGACTTTTTATGGCTGCATGTAATTGCCTAGTCCAATGGACTGTGTTGCCTATGAGTTTCCATTGGATTGATAGGCCAGGTATTTTCTTTTGTTTGGCCATGTTGTGTGCGCAGTCGGTAGGATTATGTGAATTAATGTAGAATCAGTTTCCCACTTCTCTGTGTTGGTGTAGTGGTAGGCTCTTTGCTTGGCTGCGAGAGGTTGTGGGTTTGACTCTGAGGCAAGGCCCATGGACTTTGTATGTCTCCATGTAAATGTCTCCCTAATTTTTTATTATGTCCACATCCTGGTCCCCATCTTGGACATCATAACAAACGTGCACTTTTTTGTTTAATTTACACATTGGACCATAGGAAAAATGACACTACAGCTACAGAGGTGACCGTCTGATAGCCCAGCTCGACAATCCATCTCTACTGAAGACCCTTTCAGCTTTTTGAGAGTTGGGTGGAGGACATCATCTCTGAAAATAGGGTCCCACAGCTGCACCCCATCAGTGTGAGCAGGACTCTTAGGACTCTTAGAAGAGTCAATGCTCTGAGACCATGGGGGGCGCTTAGCCCCCTCTCTTCGTCACTGAGGATGATTTCATTTTTCAGGGATTAGAGAGGGTGGTCCTTGTGGTGGACTGCAGGTATGGAGAGCTGTTGTCATCGTATTAGATAGATAAGAATGATTATATGTATTGTAGAAATGTCTCCTATCATGTTCCCTAATTTTTTATTATGTCCACATCCTGGTCCCCATCTTGGACATCATAACAAACGTGCACTTTTTTGTTTAATTTACACATTGGACCATAGGAAAAATGACACTACAGCTACAGAGGTGACCGTCTGATAGCCCAGCTCGACTATCCATCTCTACTGAAGACCCTTTCAGCTTTTTGAGAGTTGGGTGGAGGACATCATCTCTGAAAATAGGGTCCCACAGCTGCACCCCATCAGTGTGAGCAGGACTCTTAGGACTCTTAGAAGAGTTAATGCTCTGAGACCATGGGGGCACTTAGCCCCCTCTCTTCGTCACTGAGGATGATTTCATTTTTCAGGGATTAGAGAGGGTGGTCCTTGTGGTGGACTGCAGGTATGGAGAGCTGTTGTCATCGTATTAGATAGATAAGAATGATTATATGTATTGTAGAAATGTCTCCTATCATGTTCCCTAATTTTTTATTATGTCCACATCCTGGTCCCCATCTTGGACATCATAACAAACGTGCACTTTTTTGTTTAATTTACACATTGGACCATAGGAAAAATGACACTACAGCTACAGAGGTGACCGTCTGATAGCCCAGCTCGACTATCCATCTCTACTGAAGACCCTTTCAGCTTTTTGAGAGTTGGGTGGAGGACATCATCTCTTAAAATAGGGTCCCACAGCTGCACCCCATCAGTGTGAGCAGGACTCTTAGGACTCTTAGAAGAGTCAATGCTCTAAAACCATGGGGGCGCTTAGCCCCCTCTCTTCGTCCCTGAGGATGATTTCATTTTTCAGGGATTAGAGAGGGTGGTCCTTGTGGTGGACTGCAGGTATGGAGAGCTGTTGTCATCGTATTAGATAGATAAGAATGATTATATGTATTGTAGAAATGTCTCCTATCATGTTCCCTAATTTTTTATTATGTCCACATCCTGGTCCCCATCTTGGACATCATAACAAACGTGCACTTTTTTGTTTAATTTACACATTGGACCATAGGAAAAATGACACTACAGCTACAGAGGTGACCGTCTGATAGCCCAGCTCGACTATCCATCTCTACTGAAGACCCTTTCAGCTTTTTGAGAGTTGGGTGGAGGACATCATCTCTGAAAATAGGGTCCCACAGCTGCACCCCATCAGTGTGAGCAGGACTCTTAGGACTCTTAGAAGAGTTAATGCTCTGAGACCATGGGGGCGCTTAGCCCCCTCTCTTCGTCACTGAGGATGATTTCATTTTTCAGGGATTAGAGAGGGTGGTCCTTGTGGTGGACTGCAGGTATGGAGAGCTGTTGTCATCGTATTAGATAGATAAGAATGATTATATGTATTGTAGAAATGTCTCCTATCATGTTCCCTAATTTTTTATTATGTCCACATCCTGGTCCCCATCTTGGACATCATAACAAACGTGCACTTTTTTGTTTAATTTACACATTGGACCATAGGAAAAATGACACTACAGCTACAGAGGTGACCGTCTGATAGCCCAGCTCGACTATCCATCTCTACTGAAGACCCTTTCAGCTTTTTGAGAGTTGGGTGGAGGACATCATCTCTGAAAATAGGGTCCCACAGCTGCACCCCATCAGTGTGAGCAGGACTCTTAGGACTCTTAGAAGAGTCAATGCTCTGAGACCATTGGGGGCACTTAGCCCCCTCTCTTCGTCACTGAGGATGATTTCATTTTTCAGGGATTAGAGAGGGTGGTCCTTGTGGTGGACTGCAGGTATGGAGAGCTGTTATCATCGTATTAGATAGATAAGAATGATTATATGTATTGTAGAAATGTCTCCTATCATGTTCCCTAATTTTTTATTATGTCCACATCCTGGTCCCCATCTTGGACATCATAACAAACGTGCACTTTTTTGTTTAATTTACACATTGGACCATAGGAAAAATGACACTACAGCTACAGAGGTGACCGTCTGATAGCCCAGCTCGACAATCCATCTCTACTGAAGACCCTTTCAGCTTTTTGAGAGTTGGGTGGAGGACATCATCTCTGAAAATAGGGTCCCACAGCTGCACCCCATCAGTGTGAGCAGGACTCTTAGGACTCTTAGAAGAGTCAATGCTCTGAGACCATGGGGGGCGCTTAGCCCCCTCTCTTCGTCACTGAGGATGATTTCATTTTTCAGGGATTAGAGAGGGTGGTCCTTGTGGTGGACTGCAGGTATGGAGAGCTGTTGTCATCGTATTAGATAGATAAGAATGATTATATGTATTGTAGAAATGTCTCCTATCATGTTCCCTAATTTTTTATTATGTCCACATCCTGGTCCCCATCTTGGACATCATAACAAACGTGCACTTTTTTGTTTAATTTACACATTGGACCATAGGAAAAATGACACTACAGCTACAGAGGTGACCGTCTGATAGCCCAGCTCGACTATCCATCTCTACTGAAGACCCTTTCAGCTTTTTGAGAGTTGGGTGGAGGACATCATCTCTGAAAATAGGGTCCCACAGCTGCACCCCATCAGTGTGAGCAGGACTCTTAGGACTCTTAGAAGAGTTAATGCTCTGAGACCATGGGGGCACTTAGCCCCCTCTCTTCGTCACTGAGGATGATTTCATTTTTCAGGGATTAGAGAGGGTGGTCCTTGTGGTGGACTGCAGGTATGGAGAGCTGTTGTCATCGTATTAGATAGATAAGAATGATTATATGTATTGTAGAAATGTCTCCTATCATGTTCCCTAATTTTTTATTATGTCCACATCCTGGTCCCCATCTTGGACATCATAACAAACGTGCACTTTTTTGTTTAATTTACACATTGGACCATAGGAAAAATGACACTACAGCTACAGAGGTGACCGTCTGATAGCCCAGCTCGACTATCCATCTCTACTGAAGACCCTTTCAGCTTTTTGAGAGTTGGGTGGAGGACATCATCTCTTAAAATAGGGTCCCACAGCTGCACCCCATCAGTGTGAGCAGGACTCTTAGGACTCTTAGAAGAGTCAATGCTCTAAAACCATGGGGGCGCTTAGCCCCCTCTCTTCGTCCCTGAGGATGATTTCATTTTTCAGGGATTAGAGAGGGTGGTCCTTGTGGTGGACTGCAGGTATGGAGAGCTGTTGTCATCGTATTAGATAGATAAGAATGATTATATGTATTGTAGAAATGTCTCCTATCATGTTCCCTAATTTTTTATTATGTCCACATCCTGGTCCCCATCTTGGACATCATAACAAACGTGCACTTTTTTGTTTAATTTACACATTGGACCATAGGAAAAATGACACTACAGCTACAGAGGTGACCGTCTGATAGCCCAGCTCGACTATCCATCTCTACTGAAGACCCTTTCAGCTTTTTGAGAGTTGGGTGGAGGACATCATCTCTGAAAATAGGGTCCCACAGCTGCACCCCATCAGTGTGAGCAGGACTCTTAGGACTCTTAGAAGAGTTAATGCTCTGAGACCATGGGGGCGCTTAGCCCCCTCTCTTCGTCACTGAGGATGATTTCATTTTTCAGGGATTAGAGAGGGTGGTCCTTGTGGTGGACTGCAGGTATGGAGAGCTGTTGTCATCGTATTAGATAGATAAGAATGATTATATTATATGTATTGTAGAAATGTCTCCTATCATGTTCCCTAATTTTTTATTATGTCCACATCCTGGTCCCCATCTTGGACATCATAACAAACGTGCACTTTTTTGTTTAATTTACACATTGGACCATAGGAAAAATGACACTACAGCTACAGAGGTGACCGTCTGATAGCCCAGCTCGACAATCCATCTCTACTGAAGACCCTTTCAGCTTTTTGAGAGTTGGGTGGAGGACATCATCTCTGAAAATAGGGTCCCACAGCTGCACCCCATCAGTGTGAGCAGGACTCTTAGGACTCTTAGAAGAGTCAATGCTCTGAGACCATGGGGGGCGCTTAGCCCCCTCTCTTCGTCACTGAGGATGATTTCATTTTTCAGGGATTAGAGAGGGTGGTCCTTGTGGTGGACTGCAGGTATGGAGAGCTGTTGTCATCGTATTAGATAGATAAGAATGATTATATGTATTGTAGAAATGTCTCCTATCATGTTCCCTAATTTTTTATTATGTCCACATCCTGGTCCCCATCTTGGACATCATAACAAACGTGCACTTTTTTGTTTAATTTACACATTGGACCATAGGAAAAATGACACTACAGCTACAGAGGTGACCGTCTGATAGCCCAGCTCGACTATCCATCTCTACTGAAGACCCTTTCAGCTTTTTGAGAGTTGGGTGGAGGACATCATCTCTGAAAATAGGGTCCCACAGCTGCACCCCATCAGTGTGAGCAGGACTCTTAGGACTCTTAGAAGAGTTAATGCTCTGAGACCATGGGGGCACTTAGCCCCCTCTCTTCGTCACTGAGGATGATTTCATTTTTCAGGGATTAGAGAGGGTGGTCCTTGTGGTGGACTGCAGGTATGGAGAGCTGTTGTCATCGTATTAGATAGATAAGAATGATTATATGTATTGTAGAAATGTCTCCTATCATGTTCCCTAATTTTTTATTATGTCCACATCCTGGTCCCCATCTTGGACATCATAACAAACGTGCACTTTTTTGTTTAATTTACACATTGGACCATAGGAAAAATGACACTACAGCTACAGAGGTGACCGTCTGATAGCCCAGCTCGACTATCCATCTCTACTGAAGACCCTTTCAGCTTTTTGAGAGTTGGGTGGAGGACATCATCTCTTAAAATAGGGTCCCACAGCTGCACCCCATCAGTGTGAGCAGGACTCTTAGGACTCTTAGAAGAGTCAATGCTCTAAAACCATGGGGGCGCTTAGCCCCCTCTCTTCGTCCCTGAGGATGATTTCATTTTTCAGGGATTAGAGAGGGTGGTCCTTGTGGTGGACTGCAGGTATGGAGAGCTGTTGTCATCGTATTAGATAGATAAGAATGATTATATGTATTGTAGAAATGTCTCCTATCATGTTCCCTAATTTTTTATTATGTCCACATCCTGGTCCCCATCTTGGACATCATAACAAACGTGCACTTTTTTGTTTAATTTACACATTGGACCATAGGAAAAATGACACTACAGCTACAGAGGTGACCGTCTGATAGCCCAGCTCGACTATCCATCTCTACTGAAGACCCTTTCAGCTTTTTGAGAGTTGGGTGGAGGACATCATCTCTGAAAATAGGGTCCCACAGCTGCACCCCATCAGTGTGAGCAGGACTCTTAGGACTCTTAGAAGAGTTAATGCTCTGAGACCATGGGGGCGCTTAGCCCCCTCTCTTCGTCACTGAGGATGATTTCATTTTTCAGGGATTAGAGAGGGTGGTCCTTGTGGTGGACTGCAGGTATGGAGAGCTGTTGTCATCGTATTAGATAGATAAGAATGATTATATGTATTGTAGAAATGTCTCCTATCATGTTCCCTAATTTTTTATTATGTCCACATCCTGGTCCCCATCTTGGACATCATAACAAACGTGCACTTTTTTGTTTAATTTACACATTGGACCATAGGAAAAATGACACTACAGCTACAGAGGTGACCGTCTGATAGCCCAGCTCGACTATCCATCTCTACTGAAGACCCTTTCAGCTTTTTGAGAGTTGGGTGGAGGACATCATCTCTGAAAATAGGGTCCCACAGCTGCACCCCATCAGTGTGAGCAGGACTCTTAGGACTCTTAGAAGAGTTAATGCTCTGAGACCATGGGGGCGCTTAGCCCCCTCTCTTCGTCACTGAGGATGATTTCATTTTTCAGGGATTAGAGAGGGTGGTCCTTGTGGTGGACTGCAGGTATGGAGAGCTGTTTTGATCGTATTAGATAGATAAGAATGATTATATGTATTGTAGAAATGTCTCCTATCATGTTCCCTAATTTTTTATTATGTCCACATCCTGGTCCCCATCTTGGACATCATAACAAACGTGCACTTTTTTGTTTAATTTACACATTGGACCATAGGAAAAATGACACTACAGCTACAGAGGTGACCGTCTGATAGCCCAGCTCGACTATCCATCTCTACTGAAGACCCTTTCAGCTTTTTGAGAGTTGGGTGGAGGACATCATCTCTTAAAATAGGGTCCCACAGCTGCACCCCATCAGTGTAAGCAGGACTCTTAGGACTCTTAGAAGAGTCAATGCTCTAAAACCATGGGGGGCGCTTAGCCCCCTCTCTTCGTCCCTGAGGATGATTTCATTTTTCAGGGATTAGAGAGGGTGGTCCTTGTGGTGGACTGCAGGTATGGAGAGCTGTTGTCATCGTATTAGATAGATAAGAATGATTATATGTATTGTAGAAATGTCTCCTATCATGTTCCCTAATTTTTTATTATGTCCACATCCTGGTCCCCATCTTGGACATCATAACAAACGTGCACTTTTTTGTTTAATTTACACATTGGACCATAGGAAAAATGACACTACAGCTACAGAGGTGACCGTCTGATAGCCCAGCTCGACTATCCATCTCTACTGAAGACCCTTTCAGCTTTTTGAGAGTTGGGTGGAGGACATCATCTCTGAAAATAGGGTCCCACAGCTGCACCCCATCAGTGTGAGCAGGACTCTTAGGACTCTTAGAAGAGTCAATGCTCTGAGACCATGGGGGCACTTAGCCCCCTCTCTTCGTCACTGAGGATGATTTCATTTTTCAGGGATTAGAGAGGGTGGTCCTTGTGGTGGACTGCAGGTATGGAGAGCTGTTGTCATCGTATTAGATAGATAAGAATGATTATATGTATTGTAGAAATGTCTCCTATCATGTTCCCTAATTTTTTATTATGTCCACATCCTGGTCCCCATCTTGGACATCATAACAAACGTGCACTTTTTTGTTTAATTTACACATTGGACCATAGGAAAAATGACACTACAGCTACAGAGGTGACCGTCTGATAGCCCAGCTCGACTATCCATCTCTACTGAAGACCCTTTCAGCTTTTTGAGAGTTGGGTGGAGGACATCATCTCTTAAAATAGGGTCCCACAGCTGCACCCCATCAGTGTGAGCAGGACTCTTAGGACTCTTAGAAGAGTCAATGCTCTAAAACCATGGGGGCGCTTAGCCCCCTCTCTTCGTCCCTGAGGATGATTTCATTTTTCAGGGATTAGAGAGGGTGGTCCTTGTGGTGGACTGCAGGTATGGAGAGCTGTTGTCATCGTATTAGATAGATAAGAATGATTATATGTATTGTAGAAATGTCTCCTATCATGTTCCCTAATTTTTTATTATGTCCACATCCTGGTCCCCATCTTGGACATCATAACAAACGTGCACTTTTTTGTTTAATTTACACATTGGACCATAGGAAAAATGACACTACAGCTACAGAGGTGACCGTCTGATAGCCCAGCTCGACTATCCATCTCTACTGAAGACCCTTTCAGCTTTTTGAGAGTTGGGTGGAGGACATCATCTCTGAAAATAGGGTCCCACAGCTGCACCCCATCAGTGTGAGCAGGACTCTTAGGACTCTTAGAAGAGTTAATGCTCTGAGACCATGGGGGCGCTTAGCCCCCTCTCTTCGTCACTGAGGATGATTTCATTTTTCAGGGATTAGAGAGGGTGGTCCTTGTGGTGGACTGCAGGTATGGAGAGCTGTTGTCATCGTATTAGATAGATAAGAATGATTATATGTATTGTAGAAATGTCTCCTATCATGTTCCCTAATTTTTTATTATGTCCACATCCTGGTCCCCATTTTGGACATCATAACAAACGTGCACTTTTTTGTTTAATTTACACATTGGACCATAGGAAAAATGACACTACAGCTACAGAGGTGACCGTCTGATAGCCCAGCTCGACTATCCATCTCTACTGAAGACCCTTTCAGCTTTTTGAGAGTTGGGTGGAGGACATCATCTCTGAAAATAGGGTCCCACAGCTGCACCCCATCAGTGTGAGCAGGACTCTTAGGACTCTTAGAAGAGTTAATGCTCTGAGACCATGGGGGCGCTTAGCCCCCTCTCTTCGTCACTGAGGATGATTTCATTTTTCAGGGATTAGAGAGGGTGGTCCTTGTGGTGGACTGCAGGTATGGAGAGCTGTTGTGATCGTATTAGATAGATAAGAATGATTATATGTATTGTAGAAATGTCTCCTATCATGTTCCCTAATTTTTTATTATGTCCACATCCTGGTCCCCATCTTGGACATCATAACAAACGTGCACTTTTTTGTTTAATTTACACATTGGACCATAGGAAAAATGACACTACAGCTACAGAGGTGACCGTCTGATAGCCCAGCTCGACTATCCATCTCTACTGAAGACCCTTTCAGCTTTTTGAGAGTTGGGTGGAGGACATCATCTCTTAAAATAGGGTCCCACAGCTGCACCCCATCAGTGTAAGCAGGACTCTTAGGACTCTTAGAAGAGTCAATGCTCTAAAACCATGGGGGGCGCTTAGCCCCCTCTCTTCGTCCCTGAGGATGATTTCATTTTTCAGGGATTAGAGAGGGTGGTCCTTGTGGTGGACTGCAGGTATGGAGAGCTGTTGTCATCGTATTAGATAGATAAGAATGATTATATGTATTGTAGAAATGTCTCCTATCATGTTCCCTAATTTTTTATTATGTCCACATCCTGGTCCCCATTTTGGACATCATAACAAACGTGCACTTTTTTGTTTAATTTACACATTGGACCATAGGAAAAATGACACTACAGCTACAGAGGTGACCGTCTGATAGCCCAGCTCGACTATCCATCTCTACTGAAGACCCTTTCAGCTTTTTGAGAGTTGGGTGGAGGACATCATCTCTGAAAATAGGGTCCCACAGCTGCACCCCATCAGTGTGAGCAGGACTCTTAGGACTCTTAGAAGAGTTAATGCTCTGAGACCATGGGGGCGCTTAGCCCCCTCTCTTCGTCACTGAGGATGATTTCATTTTTCAGGGATTAGAGAGGGTGGTCCTTGTGGTGGACTGCAGGTATGGAGAGCTGTTGTGATCGTATTAGATAGATAAGAATGATTATATGTATTGTAGAAATGTCTCCTATCATGTTCCCTAATTTTTTATTATGTCCACATCCTGGTCCCCATCTTGGACATCATAACAAACGTGCACTTTTTTGTTTAATTTACACATTGGACCATAGGAAAAATGACACTACAGCTACAGAGGTGACCGTCTGATAGCCCAGCTCGACTATCCATCTCTACTGAAGACCCTTTCAGCTTTTTGAGAGTTGGGTGGAGGACATCATCTCTTAAAATAGGGTCCCACAGCTGCACCCCATCAGTGTAAGCAGGACTCTTAGGACTCTTAGAAGAGTCAATGCTCTAAAACCATGGGGGGCGCTTAGCCCCCTCTCTTCGTCCCTGAGGATGATTTCATTTTTCAGGGATTAGAGAGGGTGGTCCTTGTGGTGGACTGCAGGTATGGAGAGCTGTTGTCATCGTATTAGATAGATAAGAATGATTATATGTATTGTAGAAATGTCTCCTATCATGTTCCCTAATTTTTTATTATGTCCACATCCTGGTCCCCATCTTGGACATCATAACAAACGTGCACTTTTTTGTTTAATTTACACATTGGACCATAGGAAAAATGACACTACAGCTACAGAGGTGACCGTCTGATAGCCCAGCTCGACTATCCATCTCTACTGAAGACCCTTTCAGCTTTTTGAGAGTTGGGTGGAGGACATCATCTCTGAAAATAGGGTCCCACAGCTGCACCCCATCAGTGTGAGCAGGACTCTTAGGACTCTTAGAAGAGTCAATGCTCTGAGACCATGGGGGCACTTAGCCCCCTCTCTTCGTCACTGAGGATGATTTCATTTTTCAGGGATTAGAGAGGGTGGTCCTTGTGGTGGACTGCAGGTATGGAGAGCTGTTGTCATCGTATTAGATAGATAAGAATGATTATATGTATTGTAGAAATGTCTCCTATCATGTTCCCTAATTTTTTATTATGTCCACATCCTGGTCCCCATCTTGGACATCATAACAAACGTGCACTTTTTTGTTTAATTTACACATTGGACCATAGGAAAAATGACACTACAGCTACAGAGGTGACCGTCTGATAGCCCAGCTCGACTATCCATCTCTACTGAAGACCCTTTCAGCTTTTTGAGAGTTGGGTGGAGGACATCATCTCTTAAAATAGGGTCCCACAGCTGCACCCCATCAGTGTGAGCAGGACTCTTAGGACTCTTAGAAGAGTCAATGCTCTAAAACCATGGGGGCGCTTAGCCCCCTCTCTTCGTCCCTGAGGATGATTTCATTTTTCAGGGATTAGAGAGGGTGGTCCTTGTGGTGGACTGCAGGTATGGAGAGCTGTTGTCATCGTATTAGATAGATAAGAATGATTATATGTATTGTAGAAATGTCTCCTATCATGTTCCCTAATTTTTTATTATGTCCACATCCTGGTCCCCATCTTGGACATCATAACAAACGTGCACTTTTTTGTTTAATTTACACATTGGACCATAGGAAAAATGACACTACAGCTACAGAGGTGACCGTCTGATAGCCCAGCTCGACTATCCATCTCTACTGAAGACCCTTTCAGCTTTTTGAGAGTTGGGTGGAGGACATCATCTCTGAAAATAGGGTCCCACAGCTGCACCCCATCAGTGTGAGCAGGACTCTTAGGACTCTTAGAAGAGTTAATGCTCTGAGACCATGGGGGCGCTTAGCCCCCTCTCTTCGTCACTGAGGATGATTTCATTTTTCAGGGATTAGAGAGGGTGGTCCTTGTGGTGGACTGCAGGTATGGAGAGCTGTTGTCATCGTATTAGATAGATAAGAATGATTATATGTATTGTAGAAATGTCTCCTATCATGTTCCCTAATTTTTTATTATGTCCACATCCTGGTCCCCATTTTGGACATCATAACAAACGTGCACTTTTTTGTTTAATTTACACATTGGACCATAGGAAAAATGACACTACAGCTACAGAGGTGACCGTCTGATAGCCCAGCTCGACTATCCATCTCTACTGAAGACCCTTTCAGCTTTTTGAGAGTTGGGTGGAGGACATCATCTCTGAAAATAGGGTCCCACAGCTGCACCCCATCAGTGTGAGCAGGACTCTTAGGACTCTTAGAAGAGTTAATGCTCTGAGACCATGGGGGCGCTTAGCCCCCTCTCTTCGTCACTGAGGATGATTTCATTTTTCAGGGATTAGAGAGGGTGGTCCTTGTGGTGGACTGCAGGTATGGAGAGCTGTTGTGATCGTATTAGATAGATAAGAATGATTATATGTATTGTAGAAATGTCTCCTATCATGTTCCCTAATTTTTTATTATGTCCACATCCTGGTCCCCATCTTGGACATCATAACAAACGTGCACTTTTTTGTTTAATTTACACATTGGACCATAGGAAAAATGACACTACAGCTACAGAGGTGACCGTCTGATAGCCCAGCTCGACTATCCATCTCTACTGAAGACCCTTTCAGCTTTTTGAGAGTTGGGTGGAGGACATCATCTCTTAAAATAGGGTCCCACAGCTGCACCCCATCAGTGTAAGCAGGACTCTTAGGACTCTTAGAAGAGTCAATGCTCTAAAACCATTGGGGGGCGCTTAGCCCCCTCTCTTCGTCCCTGAGGATGATTTCATTTTTCAGGGATTAGAGAGGGTGGTCCTTGTGGTGGACTGCAGGTATGGAGAGCTGTTGTCATCGTATTAGATAGATAAGAATGATTATATGTATTGTAGAAATGTCTCCTATCATGTTCCCTAATTTTTTATTATGTCCACATCCTGGTCCCCATCTTGGACATCATAACAAACGTGCACTTTTTTGTTTAATTTACACATTGGACCATAGGAAAAATGACACTACAGCTACAGAGGTGACCGTCTGATAGCCCAGCTTGACTATCCATCTCTACTGAAGACCCTTTCAGCTTTTTGAGAGTTGGGTGGAGGACATCATCTCTGAAAATAGGGTCCCACAGCTGCACCCCATCAGTGTGAGCAGGACTCTTAGGACTCTTAGAAGAGTCAATGCTCTGAGACCATTGGGGGCACTTAGCCCCCTCTCTTCATCACTGAGGATGATTTCATTTTTCAGGGATTAGAGAGGGTGGTCCTTGTGGTGGACTGCAGATATGGAGAGCTGTTATCATCGTATTAGATAGATAAGAATGATTATATGTATTGTAGAAATGTCTCCTATCATGTTCCCTAATTTTTTATTATGTCCACATCCTGGTCCCCATCTTGGACATCATAACAAACGTGCACTTTTTTGTTTAATTTACACATTGGACCATAGGAAAAATGACACTACAGCTACAGAGGTGACCGTCTGATAGCCCAGCTCGACTATCCATCTCTACTGAAGACCCTTTCAGCTTTTTGAGAGTTGGGTGGAGGACATCATCTCTGAAAATAGGGTCCCACAGCTGCACCCCATCAGTGTGAGCAGGATTCTTAGGACTCTTAGAAGAGTCAATGCTCTGAGACCATGGGGGGCGCTTAGCCCCCTCTCTTCGTCACTGAGGATGATTTCATTTTTCAGGGATTAGAGAGGGTGGTCCTTGTGGTGGACTGCAGGTATGGAGAGCTGTTGTCATCGTATTAAATAGATAAGAATGATTATATGTATTGTAGAAATGTCTCCTATCATGTTCCCTAATTTTTTATTATGTCCACATCCTGGTCCCCATCTTGGACATCATAACAAACGTGCACTTTTTTGTTTAATTTACACATTGGACCATAGGAAAAATGACACTACAGCTACAGAGGTGACCGTCTGATAGCCCAGCTCGACTATCCATCTCTACTGAGGACCCTTTCAGCTTTTTGAGAGTTGGGTCGAGAACATCATCTCTGAAAATAGGGTCCCACAGCTGCACCCCATCAGTGTGAGCAGGACTCTTAGGACTCTTAGAAGAGTCAATGCTCTGAGACCATGGGGGGCGCTTAGCCCCCTCTCTTCGTCACTGAGGATGATTTCACTTTTCAGGGAATAGAGAGGGTGGTCCTTGTGGTGGACTGCAGGTATGGAAAGCTGTTGTCATCGTATTAGATAGATAAGAATGATTATATGTATTGTAGAAATGTCTCCTATCATGTTCCCTATTTTTTTATTATGTCCACATCCTGGTCCCCATCTTGGAAATCATAACAAACGTGCACTTTTTTGTTTAACTTACACATTGGACCATAGGAAAAATGACACTACAGCTACAGAGGTGACCGTCTGATAGCCCAGCTCGACTATCCATCTCTACTGAAGACCCTTTCAGCTTTTTGAGAGTTGGGTGGAGGACATCATCTCTGAAAATAGGGTCCCACAGCTGCACCCCATCAGTGTGAGCAGGAATCTTAGGACTCTTAGAAGAGTCAATGCTCTGAGACCATGGGGGGCGCTTAGCCCCCTCTCTTCGTCACTGAGGATGATTTCATTTTTCAGGGATTAGAGAGAGTGGTCCTTGTGGTGGACTGCAGGTATGGAGAGCTGTTGTGATCGTATTAGATAGATAAGAATGATTATATGTATTGTAGAAATGTCTCCTATCATGTTCCCTAATTTTTTATTATGTCCACATCCTGGTCCCCATCTTGAACATCATAACAAACGTGCACTTTTTTGTTTAATTTACACCTTGGACCATAGGAAAAATGACACTACAGCTACAGAGGTGACCGTCTGATAGCCCAGCTCGACTATCCATCTCTACTGAAGACCCTTTCAGCTTTTTGAGAGTTGGGTGGAGGACATCATCTCTGAAAATAGGGTCCCACAGCTGCACCCCATCAGTGTGAGCAGGACTCTTAGGACTCTTAGACGAGTTAATGCTCTGAGACCATGGGGGCACTTAGCCCCCTCTCTTCGTCACTGAGGATGATTTCATTTTTCAGGGATTAGAGAGGGTGGTCCTTGTGGTGGACTGCAGGTATGGAGAGCTGTTGTCATCGTATTAGATAGATAAGAATGATTATATGTATTGTAGAAATGTCTCCTATCATGTTCCCTAATTTTTTATTATGTCCACATCCTGGTCCCCATCTTGGACATCATAACAAACGTGCACTTTTTTGTTTAATTTACACATTGGACCATAGGAAAAATGACACTACAGCTACAGAGGTGACCGTCTGATAGCCCAGCTCGACTATCCATCTCTACTGAAGACCCTTTCAGCTTTTTGAGAGTTGGGTGGAGGACATCATCTCTTAAAATAGGGTCCCACAGCTGCACCCCATCAGTGTGAGCAGGACTCTTAGGACTCTTAGAAGAGTCAATGCTCTAAAACCATGGGGGAGCTTAGCCCCCTCTCTTCGTCCCTGAGGATGATTTCATTTTTCAGGGATTAGAGAGGGTGGTCCTTGTGGTGGACTGCAGGTATGGAGAGCTGTTGTCATCGTATTAGATAGATAAGAATGATTATATGTATTGTAGAAATGTCTCCTATCATGTTCCCTAATTTTTTATTATGTCCACATCCTGGTCCCCATCTTGGACATCATAACAAACGTGCACTTTTTTGTTTAATTTACACATTGGACCATAGGAAAAATGACACTACAGCTACAGAGGTGACCGTCTGATAGCCCAGCTCGACTATCCATCTCTACTGAAGACCCTTTCAGCTTTTTGAGAGTTGGGTGGAGGACATCATCTCTGAAAATAGGGTCCCACAGCTGCACCCCATCAGTGTGAGCAGGACTCTTAGGACTCTTAGAAGAGTTAATGCTCTGAGACCATGGGGGCGCTTAGCCCCCTCTCTTCGTCACTGAGGATGATTTCATTTTTCAGGGATTAGAGAGGGTGGTCCTTGTGATGGACTGCAGGTATGGAGAGCTGTTGTCATCGTATTAGATAGATAAGAATGATTATATGTATTGTAGAAATGTCTCCTATCATGTTCCCTAATTTTTTATTATGTCCACATCCTGGTCCCCATCTTGGACATCATAACAAACGTGCACTTTTTTGTTTAATTTACACATTGGACCATAGGAAAAATGACACTACAGCTTCAGAGGTGACCGTCTGATAGCCCAGCTCGACTATCCATCTCTACTGAAGACCCTTTCAGCTTTTTGAGAGTTGGGTGGAGGACATCATCTCTGAAAATAGGGTCCCACAGCTGCACCCCATCAGTGTGAGCAGGACTCTTAGGACTCTTAGAAGAGTTAATGCTCTGAGACCATGGGGGCGCTTAGCCCCCTCTCTTCGTCACTGAGGATGATTTCATTTTTCAGGGATTAGAGAGGGTGGTCCTTGTGGTGGACTGCAGGTATGGAGAGCTGTTGTGATCGTATTAGATAGATAAGAATGATTATATGTATTGTAGAAATGTCTCCTATCATGTTCCCTAATTTTTTATTATGTCCACATCCTGGTCCCCATCTTGGACATCATAACAAACGTGCACTTTTTTGTTTAATTTACACATTGGACCATAGGAAAAATGACACTACAGCTACAGAGGTGACCGTCTGATAGCCCAGCTCGACTATCCATCTCTACTGAAGACCCTTTCAGCTTTTTGAGAGTTGGGTGGAGGACATCATCTCTTAAAATAGGGTCCCACAGCTGCACCCCATCAGTGTAAGCAGGACTCTTAGGACTCTTAGAAGAGTCAATGCTCTGAGACCATGGGGGGCGCTTAGCCCCCTCTCTTCGTCACTGAGGATGATTTCATTTTTCAGGGATTAGAGAGGGTGGTCCTTGTGGTGGACTGCAGGTATGGAGAGCTGTTGTCATCGTATTAAATAGATAAGAATGATTATATGTATTGTAGAAATGTCTCCTATCATGTTCCCTAATTTTTTATTATGTCCACATCCTGGTCCCCATCTTGGACATCATAACAAACGTGCACTTTTTTGTTTAATTTACACATTGGACCATAGGAAAAATGACACTACAGCTACAGAGGTGACCGTCTGATAGCCCAGCTCGACTATCCATCTCTACTGAGGACCCTTTCAGCTTTTTGAGAGTTGGGTGGAGAACATCATCTCTGAAAATAGGGTCCCACAGCTGCACCCCATCAGTGTGAGCAGGACTCTTAGGACTCTTAGAAGAGTCAATGCTCTGAGACCATGGGGGGCGCTTAGCCCCCTCTCTTCGTCACTGAGGATGATTTCACTTTTCAGGGAATAGAGAGGGTGGTCCTTGTGGTGGACTGCAGGTATGGAAAGCTGTTGTCATCGTATTAGATAGATAAGAATGATTATATGTATTGTAGAAATGTCTCCTATCATGTTCCCTATTTTTTTATTATGTCCACATCCTGGTCCCCATCTTGGAAATCATAACAAACGTGCACTTTTTTGTTTAATTTACACATTGGACCATAGGAAAAATGACACTACAGCTACAGAGGTGACCGTCTGATAGCCCAGCTCGACTATCCATCTCTACTGAAGACCCTTTCAGCTTTTTGAGAGTTGGGTGGAGGACATCATCTCTGAAAATAGGGTCCCACAGCTGCACCCCATCAGTGTGAGCAGGAATCTTAGGACTCTTAGAAGAGTCAATGCTCTGAGACCATGGGGGGCGCTTAGCCCCCTCTCTTCGTCACTGAGGATGATTTCATTTTTCAGGGATTAGAGATAGTGGTCCTTGTGGTGGACTGCAGGTATGGAGAGCTGTTGTGATCGTATTAGATAGATAAGAATGATTATATGTATTGTAGAAATGTCTCCTATCATGTTCCCTAATTTTTTATTATGTCCACATCCTGGTCCCCATCTTGAACATCATAACAAACGTGCACTTTTTTGTTTAATTTACACATTGGACCATAGGAAAAATGACACTACAGCTACAGAGGTGACCGTCTGATAGCCCAGCTCGACTATCCATCTCTACTGAAGACCCTTTCAGCTTTTTGAGAGTTGGGTGGAGGACATCATCTCTGAAAATAGGGTCCCACAGCTGCACCCCATCAGTGTGAGCAGGACTCTTAGGACTCTTAGAAGAGTTAATGCTCTGAGACCATGGGGGCGCTTAGCCCCCTCTCTTCGTCACTGAGGATGATTTCATTTTTCAGGGATTAGAGAGGGTGGTCCTTGTGGTGGACTGCAGGTATGGAGAGCTGTTATCATCGTATTAGATAGATAACAATGATTATGTGTATTGTAGAAATGTCTCCTATCATGTTCCCTAATTTTTTATTATGTCCACATCCTGGTCCCCATCTTGGACATCATAACAAACGTGCACTTTTTTGTTTAATTTACACATTGGACCATAGGAAAAATGACACTACAGCTACAGAGGTGACCGTCTGATAGCCCAGCTCGACTATCCATCTCTACTGAAGACCCTTTCAGCTTTTTGAGAGTTGGGTGGAGGACATCATCTCTGAAAATAGGGTCCCACAGCTGCACCCCATCAGTGTGAGCAGGACTCTTAGGACTCTTGGAAGAGTCAATGCTCTGAGACCATGGGGGGCGCTTAGCCCCCTCTCTTCGTCACTGAGGATGATTTCATTTTTCAGGGATTAGAGAGGGTGGTCCTTGTGGTGGACTGCAGGTATGGAGAGCTGTTGTCATCGTATTAGATAGATAAGAATGATTATATGTATTGTAGAAATGTCTCCTATCATGTTCCCTAATTTTTTATTATGTCCACATCCTGGTCCCCATCTTGGACATCATAACAAACGTGCACTTTTTTGTTTAATTTACACATTGGACCATAGGAAAAATGGACATAATAAAAAATTAGGGAACATGATAGGAGACATTTCTACAATACATATAATCATTCTTATCTATCTAATACGATGACAACAGCTCTCCATACCTGCAGTCCACCACAAGGACCACCCTCTCTAATCCCTGAAAAATGAAATCATCCTCAGTGACGAAGAGAGGGGGCTAAGCGCCCCCATGGTCTCAGAGCATTAACTCTTCTAAGAGTCCTAAGAGTCCTGCTCACACTGATGGGGTGCAGCTGTGGGACCCTATTTTCAGAGATGATGTCCTCCACCCAACTCTCAAAAAGCTGAAGGGGTCTTCAGTAGAGATGGATAGTCGAGCTGGGCTATCAGACGGTCACCTCTGTAGCTGTAGTGTTATTTTTCCTATGGTCCAATGTGTAAATTAAACAAAAAAGTGCACGTTTGTTATGATGTCCAAGATGGGGACCAGGATGTGGACATAATAAAAAATTAGGGAACATGATAGGAGACATTTCTACAATACATATAATCATTCTTATCTATCTAATAGGATGACAACAGCTCTCCATACCTGCAGTCCACCACAAGGACCACGCTCTCTAATCCCTGAAAAATGAAATCATCCTCAGTGACGAAGAGAGGGGGCCAAGCGCCCCCCATGGTACCAGAGCATTGACTCTTCTAAGAGTCCTAAGAGTCCTGCTCACACTGATGGGGTGAAGCTGTGGGACCCTATTTTCAGAGATGATGTCCTCCACCCAACTCTCAAAAAGCTGAAAGGGTCTTCAGTAGAGATGGATAGTCGAGCTGGGCTATCAGACGGTCACCTCTGTAGCTGTAGTGTCATTTTTCCTATGGTCCAATGTGTAAATTAAACAAAAAAGTGCACGTTTGTTATGATGTCCAAGATGGGGACCAGGATGTGGACATAATAAAAAATTAGGGAACATGATAGGAGACATTTCTACAATACATATAATCATTCTTATCTATCTAATACGATGATAACAGCTCTCCATAACTGCAGTCCACCACAAGGACCACCCTCTCTAATCCCTGAAAAATGAAATCATCCTCAGTGACGAAGAGAGGGGGCTAAGTGCCCCCAATGGTCTCAGAGCATTGACTCTTCTAAGAGTCCTAAGAGTCCTGCTCACACTGATGGGGTGCAGCTGTGGGACCCTATTTTCAGAGATGATGTCCTCCACCCAAATCTCAAAATGCTGAAAGGGTCTTCAGTAGAGATGGATAGTCGAGCTGGGCTATCAGACGGTCACCTCTGTAGCTGTAGTGTCATTTTTCCTATGGTCCAATGTGTAAATTAAACAAAAAAGTGCACGTTTGTTATGATGTCCAAGATGGGGACCAGGATGTGGACATAATAAAAAATTAGGGAACATGATAGGAGACATTTCTACAATACATATAATCATTCTTATCTATCTAATACGATGACAACAGCTCTCCATACCTGCAGTCCACCACAAGGACCACCCTCTCTAATCCCTGAAAAATGAAATCATCCTCAGTGACGAAGAGAGGGGGCTAAGCGCCCCCATGGTCTCAGAGCATTAACTCTTCTAAGAGTCCTAAGAGTCCTGCTCACACTGATGGGGTGCAGCTGTGGGACCCTATTTTCAGAGATGATGTCCTCCACCCAACTCTCAAAAAGCTGAAAGGGTCTTCAGTAGAGATGGATAGTCGAGCTGGGCTATCAGACGGTCACCTCTGTAGCTGTAGTGTCATTTTTCCTATGGTCCAATGTGTAAATTAAACAAAAAAGTGCACGTTTGTTATGATGTCCAAGATGGGGACCAGGATGTGGACATAATAAAAAATTAGGGAACATGATAGGAGACATTTCTACAATACATATAATCATTCTTATCTATCTAATACGATCACAACAGCTCTCCATACCTGCAGTCCACCACAAGGACCACTCTCTCTAATCACTGAAAAATGAAATCATCCTCAGTGACGAAGAGAGGGGGCTAAGCGCCCCCCATGGTCTCAGAGCATTGACTCTTCTAAGAGTCCTAAGATTCCTGCTCACACTGATGGGGTGCAGCTGTGGGACCCTATTTTCAGAGATGATGTCCTCCACCCAACTCTCAAAAAGCTGAAAGGGTCTTCAGTAGAGATGGATAGTCGAGCTGGGCTATCAGACGGTCACCTCTGTAGCTGTAGTGTCATTTTTCCTATGGTCCAATTTGTAAATTAAACAAAAAAGTGCACGTTTGTTATGATTTCCAAGATGGGGACCAGGATGTGGACATAATAAAAAAATAGGGAACATGATAGGAGACATTTCTGCAATACATATAATCATTCTTATCTATCTAATACGATGACAACAGCTCTCCATACCTGCAGTCCACCACAAGGACCACCCTCTCTATTCCCTGAAAAGTGAAATCATCCTCAGTGACGAGGAGAGGGGGCTAAGCGCCCCCCATGGTCTCAGAGCATTGACTCTTCTAAGAGTCCTAAGAGTCCTGCTCACACTGATGGGGTGCAGCTGTGGGACCCTATTTTCAAAGATGATGTTCTCCACCCAACTCTCAAAAAGCTGAAAGGGTCTTCAGTAGAGATGGATAGTCGAGCTGGGCTATCAGACGGTCACCTCTGTAGCTGTAGTGTCATTTTTCCTATGGTCCAATGTGTAAATTAAACAAAAAAGTGCACGTTTGTTATGATGTCCAAGATGGGGACCAGGATGTGGACATAATAAAAAATTAGGGAACATGATAGGAGACATTTCTACAATACATATAATCATTCTTATCTATTTAATACGATGACAACAGCTCTCCATACCTGCAGTCCACTACAAGGACCACCCTCTCTAATCCCTGAAAAATGAAATCATCCTCAGTGACGAAGAGAGGGGGCTAAGCGCCCCCATGGTCTCAGAGCATTGACTCTTCTAAGAGTCCTAAGAGTCCTGCTCACACTGATGGGGTGCAGCTGTGGGACCCTATTTTCAGAGATGATGTCCTCCACCCAACTCTCAAAAAGCTGAAAGGTTCTTCAGTAGAGATGGATAGTCGAGCTGGGCTATCAGACGGTCACCTCTGTAGCTGTAGTGTCATTTTTCCTATGGTCCAATGTGTAAATTAAACAAAAAAAGTGCACGTTTGTTATGATGTCCAAGATGGGGACCAGGATGTGGACATAATAAAAAATTAGGGAAATTGATAGGAGACATTTCTACAATACATATAATCATTCTTATCTATCTAATACGATGATAACAGCTCTCCATATCTGCAGTCCACCACAAGGACCACCCTCTCTAATCCCTGAAAAATGAAATCATCCTCAGTGATGAAGAGAGGGGGCTAAGTGCCCCCAATGGTCTCAGAGCATTGACTCTTCTAAGAGTCCTAAGAGTCCTGCTCACACTGATGGGGTGCAGCTGTGGGACCCTATTTTCAGAGATGATGTCCTCCACCCAACTCTCAAAAAGCTGAAAGGGTCTTCAGTAGAGATGGATAGTCGAGCTGGGCTATCAGACGGTCACCTCTGTAGCTGTAGTGTCATTTTTTCTATGGTCCAATGTGTAAATTAAACAAAAAAGTGCACGTTTGTTATGATGTCCAAGATGGGGACCAGGATGTGGACATAATAAAAAATTAGGGAACATGATAGGAGACATTTCTACAATACATATAATCATTCTTATCTATCTAATACGATGACAACAGCTCTCCATACCTACAGTCCACCACAAGGACCACCCTCTCTAATCCCTGAAAAATGAAATCATCCTCAGTGACGAAGAGAGGGGGCTAAGCGCCCCCATGGTCTCAGAGCATTAACTCTTCTAAGAGTCCTAAGAGTCCTGCTCACACTGATGGGGTGCAGCTGTGGGACCCTATTTTCAGAGATGATGTCCTCCACCCAACTCTCAAAAAGCTGAAAGGGTCTTCAGTAGAGATGGATAGTCGAGCTGGGCTATCAGACGGTCACCTCTGTAGCTGTAGTGTCATTTTTCCTATGGTCCAATGTGTAAATTAAACAAAAAAGTGCACGTTTGTTATGATGTCCAAGATGGGGACCAGGATGTGGACATAATAAAAAATTAGGGAACATGATAGGAGACATTTCTACAATACATATAATCATTCTTATCTATCTAATACGATGACAACAGCTCTCCATACCTGCAGTCCACCACAAGGACCACCCTCTCTAATCCCTGAAAAATGAAATCATCCTCAGTGACGAAGAGAGGGGGCTAAGCGCCCCCCATGGTCTCAGAGCATTGACTCTTCTAAGAGTCCTAAGAGTCCTGCTCACACTGATGGGGTGCAGCTGTGGGACCCTATTTTCAGAGATGATGTCCTCCACCCAACTCTCAAAAAGCTGAAAGGGTCTTCAGTAGAGATGGATTGTCGAGCTGGGCTATCAGACGGTCACCTCTGTAGCTGTAGTGTCATTTTTCCTATGGTCCAATGTGTAAATTAAACAAAAAAGTGCACGTTTGTTATGATGTCCAAGATGGGGACCAAAATGTGGACATAATAAAAAATTAGGGAACATGATAGGAGACATTTCTACAATACATATAATCATTCTTATCTATCTAATACGATGATAACAGCTCTCCATACCTGCAGTCCACCACAAGGACCACCCTTTCTAATCCCTGAAAAATGAAATCATCCTCAGTGACGAAGAGAGGGGGCTAAGTGCCCCCAATGGTCTCAGAGCATTGACTTTTCTAAGAGTCCTAAGAGTCCTGCTCACACTGATGGGGTGCAGCTGTGGGACCCTATTTTCAGAGATGATGTCCTCCACCCAACTCTCAAAAAGCTGAAAGGGTCTTCAGTAGAGATGGATAGTCGAGCTGGGCTATCAGACGGTCACCTCTGTAGCTGTAGTGTCATTTTTCCTATGGTCCAATGTGTAAATTAAACAAAAAAGTGCACGTTTGTTATGATGTCCAAGATGGGGACCAGGATGTGGACATAATAAAAAATTAGGGAACATGATAGGAGACATTTCTACAATACATATAATCATTCTTATCTATCTAATACAATGACAACAGCTCTCCATACCTGCAGTCCACCACAAGGACCACCCTCTCTAATCCCTGAAAAATGAAATCATCCTCAGTGACGAAGAGAGGGGGCCAAGCGCCCCCCATGGTACCAGAGCATTGACTCTTCTAAGAGTCCTAAGAGTCCTGCTCACATTGATGGGGTGAAGCTGTGGGACCCTATTTTCAGAGATGATGTCCTCCACCCAACTCTCAAAAAGCTGAAAGGGTCTTCAGTAGAGATGGATAGTCGAGCTGGGCTATCAGACGGTCACCTCTGTAGCTGTAGTGTCATTTTTCCTATGGTCCAATGTGTAAATTAAACAAAAAAGTGCACGTTTGTTATGATGTCCAAGATGGGGACCAGGATGTGGACATAATAAGAAATTAGGGAACATGATAGGAGACATTTCTACAATACATATAATCATTCTTATCTATCTAATACGATGACAACAGCTCTCCATACCTGCAGTCCACCACAAGGACCACCCTCTCTAATCCCTGAAAAATGAAATCATCCTCAGGGACGAAGAGAGGGGGCTAAGCGCCCCCCATGGTTTTAGAGCATTGACTCTTCTAAGAGTCCTAAGAGTCCTGCTTACACTGATGGGGTGCAGCTGTGGGACCCTATTTTCAGAGATGATGTCCTCCACCCAACTCTCAAAAAGCTGAAAGGGTCTTCAGTAGAGATGGATAGTCGAGCTGGGCTATCAGACGGTCACCTCTGTAGCTGTAGTGTCATTTTTCCTATGGTCCAATGTGTAAATTAAACAAAAAAGTGCACGTTTGTTATGATGTTCAAGATGGGGACCAGGATGTGGACATAATAAAAAATTAGGGAACATGATAGGAGACATTTCTACAATACATATAATCATTCTTATCTATCTAATACGATCACAACAGCTCTCCATACCTGCAGTCCACCACAAGGACCACTCTCTCTAATCCCTGAAAAATGAAATCATCCTCAGTGACGAAGAGAGGGGGCTAAGCGCCCCCCATGGTCTCAGAGCATTGACTCTTCTAAGAGTCCTAAGATTCCTGCTCACACTGATGGGGTGCAGCTGTGGGACCCTATTTTCAGAGATGATGTCCTCCACCCAACTCTCAAAAAGCTGAAAGGGTCTTCAGTAGAGATGGATAGTCGAGCTGGGCTATCAGACGGTCACCTCTGTAGCTGTAGTGTCATTTTTCCTATGGTCCAATGTGTAAATTAAACAAAAAAGTGCACGTTTGTTATGATTTCCAAGATGGGGACCAGGATGTGGACATAATAAAAAAATAGGGAACATGATAGGAGACATTTCTACAATACATATAATCATTCTTATCTATCTAATACGATGACAACAGCTCTCCATACCTGCAGTCCACCACAAGGACCACCCTCTCTATTCCCTGAAAAGTGAAATCATCCTCAGTGACGAAGAGAGGGGGCTAAGCGCCCCCCATGGTCTCAGAGCATTGACTCTTCTAAGAGTCCTAAGAGTCCTGCTCACACTGATGGGGTGCAGCTGTGGGACCCTATTTTCAGAGATGATGTTCTCCACCCAACTCTCAAAAAACTGAAAGGGTCTTCAGTAGAGATGGATAGTCGAGCTGGGCTATCAGACGGTCACCTCTGTAGCTGTAGTGTCATTTTTCCTATGGTCCAATGTGTAAATTAAACAAAAAAGTGCACGTTTGTTATGATGTCCAAGATGGGGACCAGGATGTGGACATAATAAAAAATTAGGGAACATGATAGGAGACATTTCTACAATACATATAATCATTCTTATCTATTTAATACGATGACAACAGCTCTCCATACCTGCAGTCCACCACAAGGACCACCCTCTCTAATCCCTGAAAAATGAAATCATCCTCAGTGACGAAGAGAGGGGGCTAAGCGCCCCCCATGGTCTCAGAGCATTAACTCTTCTAAGAGTCCTAAGAGTCCTGCTCACACTGATGGGGTGCAGCTGTGGGACCCTATTTTCAGAGATGATGTCCTCCACCCAACTCTCAAAAAGCTGAAAGGGTCTTCAGTAGAGATGGATAGTCGAGCTGGGCTATCAGTCGGTCACCTCTGTAGCTGTAGTGTAATTTTTCCTATGGTCCAATGTGTAAATTAAACAAAAAAGTGCCCGTTTGTTATGATGTCCAAGATGGGGACCAGGATGTGGACATAATAAAAAATTAGGGAACATGATAGGAGACATTTCTACAATACATATAATCATTCTTATCTATCTAATACGATGATAACAGCTCTCCATATCTGCAGTCCACCACAAGGACCACCCTCTCTAATCCCTGAAAAATGAAATCATCCTCAGTGATGAAGAGAGGGGGCTAAGTGCCCCCAATGGTCTCAGAGCATTGACTCTTCTAAGAGTCCTAAGAGTCCTGCTCACACTGATGGGGTGCAGCTGTGGGACCATATTTTCAGAGATGATGTCCTCCACCCAACTCTCAAAAAGCTGAAAGGGTCTTCAGTAGAGATGGATAGTCGAGCTGGGCTATCAGACGGTCACCTCTGTAGCTGTAGTGTCATTTTCCCTATGGTCCAATGTGTAAATTAAACAAAAAAGTGCACGTTTGTTATGATGTCCAAGATGGGGACCAGGATGTGGACATAATAAAAAATTAGGGAACATGATAGGAGACATTTCTACAATACATATAATCATTCTTATCTATCTAATACGATGACAACAGCTCTCCATACCTGCAGTCCACCACAAGGACCACCCTCTCTAATCCTTGAAAAATGAAATCATCCTCAGTGACGAAGAGAGGGGGCTAAGCGCCCCCATGGTCTCAGAGCATTAACTCTTCTAAGAGTCCTAAGAGTCCTGCTCACACTGATGGGGTGCAGCTGTGGGACCCTATTTTCAGAGATGATGTCCTCCACCCAACTCTCAAAAAGCTGAAAGGGTCTTCAGTAGAGATGGATAGTCGAGCTGGGCTATCAGACAGTCACCTCTGTAGCTGTAGTGTCATTTTTCCTATGGTCCAATGTGTAAATTAAACAAAAAAGTGCACGTTTGTTATGATGTCCAAGATGGGGACCAGGATGTGGACATAATAAAAAATTAGGGAACATGATAGGAGACATTTCTACAATACATATAATCATTCTTATCTATCTAATACGATGACAACAGCTCTCCATACCTGCAGTCCACCACAAGGACCACCCTCTCTAATCCCTGAAAAATGAAATCATCCTCAGTGACGAAGAGAGGGGGCCAAGCGCCCCCCATGGTACCAGAGCATTGACTCTTCTAAGAGTCCTAAGAGTCCTGCTCACACTGATGGGGTGAAGCTGTGGGACCCTATTTTCAGAGATGATGTCCTCCACCCAACTCTCAAAAAGCTGAAAGGGTCTTCAGTAGAGATGGATAGTCGAGCTGGGCTATCAGACGGTCACCTCTGTAGCTGTAGTGTCATTTTTCCTATGGTCCAATGTGTAAATTAAACAAAAAAGTGCACGTTTGTTATGATGTCCAAGATGGGGACCAGGATGTGGACATAATAAGAAATTAGGGAACATGATAGGAGACATTTCTACAATACATATAATCATTCTTATCTATCTAATACGATGACAACAGCTCTCCATACCTGCAGTCCACCACAATGACCACCCTCTCTAATCCCTGAAAAATGAAATCATCCTCAGGGACGAAGAGAGGGGGCTAAGCGCCCCCCATGGTTTTAGAGCATTGACTCTTCTAAGAGTCCTAAGAGTCCTGCTTACACTGATGGGGTGCAGCTGTGGGACCCTATTTTCAGAGATGATGTCCTCCACCCAACTCTCAAAAAGCTGATAGGGTCTTCAGTAGAGATGGATAGTCGAGCTGGGCTATCAGACGGTCACCTCTGTAGCTGTAGTGTCATTTTTCCTATGGTCCAATGTGTAAATTAAACAAAAAAGTGCACGTTTGTTATGATGTCCAAGATGGGGACCAGGATGTGGACATAATAAAAAATTAGGGAACATGATAGGAGACATTTCTACAATACATATAATCATTCTTATCTATCTAATACGATCACAACAGCTCTCCATACCTGCAGTCCACCACAAGGACCACTCTCTCTAATCCCTGAAAAATGAAATCATCCTCAGTGACGAAGAGAGGGGGCTAAGCGCCCCCCATGGTCTCAGAGCATTGACTCTTCTAAGAGTCCTAAGATTCCTGCTCACACTGATGGGGTGCAGCTGTGGGACCCTATTTTCAGAGATGATGTCCTCCACCCAACTCTCAAAAAGCTGAAAGGGTCTTCAGTAGAGATGGATAGTCGAGCTGGGCTATCAGACGGTCACCTCTGTAGCTGTAGTGTCATTTTTCCTATGGTCCAATGTGTAAATTAAACAAAAAAGTGCACGTTTGTTATGATGTCCAAGATGGGGACCAGGATGTGGACATAATAAAAAAATAGGGAACATGATAGGAGACATTTCTACAATACATATAATCATTCTTATCTATCTAATACGATGACAACAGCTCTCCATACCTGCAGTCCACCACAAGGACCACCCTCTCTATTCCCTGAAAAGTGAAATCATCCTCAGTGACGAAGAGAGGGGGCTAAGCGCCCTCCATGGTCTCAGAGCATTAACTCTTCTAAGAGTCCTAAGAGTCCTGCTCACACTGATGGGGTGCAGCTGTGGGACCCTATTTTCAGAGATGATGTTCTCCACCCAACTCTCAAATAGCTGAAAGGGTCTTCAGTAGAGATGGATAGTCGAGCTGGGCTATCAGACGGTCACCTCTGTAGCTGTAGTGTCATTTTTCCTATGGTCCAATGTGTAAATTAAACAAAAAAGTGCACGTTTGTTATGATGTCCAAGATGGGGACCAGGATGTGGACATAATAAAAAATTAGGGAACATGATAGGAGACATTTCTACAATACATATAATCATTCTTATCTATTTAATACGATGACAACAGCTCTCCATACCTGCAGTCCACCACAAGGACCACCCTCTCTAATCCCTGAAAAATGAAATCATCCTCAGTGATGAAGAGAGGGGGCTAAGCGCCCCCCATGGTCTCAGAGCATTGACTCTTCTAAGAGTCCTAAGAGTCCTGCTCACACTGATGGGGTGCAGCTGTGGGACCCTATTTTCAGAGATGATGTCCTCCACCCAACTCTCAAAAAGCTGAAAGGGTCTTCAGTAGAGATGGATAGTCGAGCTGGGCTATCAGACGGTCACCTCTGTAGCTGTAGTGTCATTTTTCCTATGGTCCAATGTGTAAATTAAACAAAAAAGTGCACGTTTGTTATGATGTCCAAGATGGGGACCAGGATGTGGACATAATAAAAAATTAGGGAACATGATAGGAGACATTTCTACAATACATATAATCATTCTTATCTATCTAATACGATGACAACAGCTCTCCATACCGTATTTCATGGTCAATCCAGGTTTGTCAGTGATGGCACTGACATAATGTATGGCGTCTTTTTCGGGCGTTATCCTTTGCCTTTTCATTGTGAAAATCCAGTTGCCTATATCAAAGCAAATTCTACTACTTGTAAAGTATGCAGAAAATGAAATGTAGAACATATAACATCAACTGCTTAGGAACGCATCATAGGTTAGTACTTAAAAGGATATTGTCATGTTCTAGTCATAATGCAAGCTGGACATTTTTCATGTTACCCTGTAATCGCCGGCCTGTTCTAATGCTCACAAGCAAAGATATATGCTCAGCTGCTAAGGCTTCCCTCTGCCTTCTGAATGAAAATTGAATATGTCTGGCTCACTGTGTATATAGCAGGTGCTCAGAAAAAATAAGAGTCAATTCAAAAGAAATAGCTCTGGCACACTATAGTGATTAATAACGTAAGAAAAGAACTCTTGGAATGCTGAAAATTCTTTATTTGTGCAAAAGGATAATTCATCCAACGTTTCAACCTTGTTTTTAGGTCTTTATCAAGGATAAAGTTATCTAAGATCATAAAGGGTTACAAAACCATATAAACACGTAATTAGTACATAGTACAACATAACAGTACAATATATTGCTACTTGAGAGTACAATGGGTCAAATGACCATGAGGCACATACAAAAAATTTTTCCAAAGCCATAGTGAAAACATTTGTACTGAGGAAAGAAAATTTCCACATGACCTATCTGGAGAAACATTCTGGATCAAACAACCAAAAATAGTCAAGCAGGTAAATACACACCTATATGGATAACAGGATGATATGTGTTCAATTGTATAGCGTCATTGCCATTAAGGTACAAATGGAAAACTTGCAATCCTATATAGTGAAGGAAATGAACACATATCATATCAAAGAACACAGGAACATGGGTGTGAGAAAAACCTCAATGTTTATACTTTGTTCTTTATAATGGTGTGAACATGTATATGTCTCAGTACCTTATGCACTTGAGAATTCTAGTGAGTAGATGATGAAAGCCTATTCCAGAACTGGAATCGGTAAATAATTGTAGGTGGAATCTAAATGAAAAGATGGTACAAGTGTTATCATGACACGTGGGCTATAACACAATGGACCGTGTGACAAAGAAGAAAGGAGAGAAAGAAGAGGAAGAAAATGGAACTACCTGTAACATTACGTGATAGTCACTGGTAAGTATCACTTGACAATTCAGGTGAAAAAGGATTCCTTTATTAAAGGGTTCTCAGTCGCCTCAGGATCATGAAATACTAGGGTAAATGATATGAGAATGGGTAAGAAGCACCACTAAAGGAAATATGAGATGCAGGACATATATCTATAAACCCCTGAACTACATGATAGAAATAAAAAGAAGAAAAAAGAAAAAAAAGAAGAAAGAAGAAGAACACATAGAATGCGGAAAGAGAATGGGTACAACTACCTGAGTTACTGCAGGGAGGCCCCTGGTTGGTATTGTGAGGGTTAGTGGAATTCCTTCACTGAAGGGTTCTCAGTTGCCTCAGGTTCGTGAAAAATGCTATAGACAAATAATGCCCGGAGAAAAGGGGTTCATATACAGCGAATAATGGTAATACAAGGTACATGTGTCACATGTAATTGTATATATATATATATTGTACTAAGCTCTACACCAGAAATAGAAAGTAGTCCCTCTGCCTTTTGTCTAGGTGCCCTGAGTTATGTCCTGTAAACTGTCACAGCGACCCAGACACACATGTGTAGTAGGGGAATATCCCTGCTGAGATGCCAGTGCTAGAGCACTCGTTTGCTGTGGAGTTGAACGCTATGTGAGCAGTTCTTACCTTCAATGAGCAGAAGTCTCTTTTTTCAGATTTCAATATCTCTGTGGGTATCTGGCAGAAATATGGAATACTCTTTACTGCTAAGACCCTGTACACCACTCCCACTAAAGGGGGCTTTACACGCTGCGACATCGCTAATGCGGAGTCGTTGGGGTCACGGAATTTGTGACGCACATCCGGCCGCATTAGCGATGTTGCTGCGTGTGACACCGATGAGCGATTTTGCATCGTTGCAAAAACGTGCAAAATCGCTCATCGGTGACATGGGTCTCCATTCTCGATTATCGTTACTGCAGCAGTAACGATGTAGTTCGTCGCTCCTGCGGCAGCACACATCACTCCGTGTGACACCGCAGAAACGAGGAACCTCTCCTTACCTGCCTCCCAGCCGCTATGAGGAAGGAAGGAGGTGGGCGGGATGTTCCGGCCACTCATCTCCGCCCCTCCGCTGCTATTGGGCGGTCGCTCAGTGACGTCGCTGTGACGCCGCACGGACCGCCCCCTTAGAAAGGAGGCGGTTCGCCGGTCACAGCGACGTCGCCGGGCAGGTAAGTATGTGTGACGGGTCTGGTCGGTGTTGTGCGGCATGGGCAGCGATTTACCCGTGTCGCGCAACAGATGGGGGCGGGTACCCACACTAGCGATATCGGGACCGATATCGCAGTGTGTAAAGTAGCCTTTAGTCACATGACCAAGACTGTATCTGTGTCCCTACAACACACTTGAGACAAATGTGTGTGTGAGCCTGCATTGTGGGGTATATATAATATATTATAGAGCTGGGAAGGATCATTCTAAGCAGTGAGCTGTTCCAGTATTTGTAGGAAAATACCCAGTAGAAGCATCAAACACAGCACCAATACCTCCCATCAGTATCCCACCACAGTGCCATGTAACCCATGCCCTACACTCCCATCTACACCAATACTATACAGGCACAAACTAGTATATCTGACTAAAAGCCCCCAAAATATGAAGAACGGCCTATAGTTGAGTGTGGATATAAAATCTATGTGAGCAGAGCTAGAATAGAAATCACTGATCGCATTGAAGTCATTCTGACCATAAATCACCATGATATCAAGGTGAGGAGTTGTGTGTTACTGCTGGGAGGAAAGGGTTAACAGTGGAATATTAAGGTGCATTTCTGTGTGCAGTGTTACTAGTCAATGTAACAATTCAGTATGAGCTGCTCTTGGTGCCGGGGGAGGGAGATGCTCTCCTGAGCAAGATAGATGGGAAATGAACATAATATCTATATAGTGTAAGGCAGGGGGTCTCAAACTCGGCTGGGTGTATGGGCCGCACAGAGGAAAAAAATAATTTGGGGGGCTGCATTCTTTGCAAGACAAAGTGACATTTTTATTGGTACCATATATGTATATATTTTTTTTACACACCTTTGGATGACTGATTTTCAACATTTTTCACTTGTTTATTATAACAAATGTGCACATTCTTTGGTTAAATCTAAAAAAAATAAATGTGATGTTAAAAAAAAGTCATGCCTTATTTTGTTTTTTTTTACATTTTATCCCTTTCTTTTAACTAATAGTGTTACAATTATGACGCTAGCGTTTTGTGAAGGGAATGCTTTGCCTACTTCCGTGACTATGGCCTTCCGGAACTGCTGCATTTTGGCTGACCTCTCCGCCTCGGGAATAAGAGACATAAAGTTCTCCTTGTAGCGTGGGTCTAACAGTGTTACCAACCAGTAATGATTGTCGGCCAAGATGTTCTTAACGCGAGGGTCACGAGACAGGCAGCTTACCATAAAGTCATCCATGTGCGCCAGACTCTTAACAGCCATCACTTCAGTATCCAGACCAACACGATGACTGAACATGCTGTCCTCCTCCTTCTCCTCCTCCTCATCTACCCTGTCCTCTGGCCAGCCACGCTGAACTGAGCATATGACTGGTATGCATGTCATATCCTCAATTTGGCCGGAGAGTTGCTCCATGTCTTCATCTTCCTCCTCGTCATAGTCCTCCACTGCACGTTGTGATGAGACGAGGCTGGGCTATGTGTTATCACCCACACAACATGGCCAAACAAAAGACAATACCTGGCCTATTCATTCAATGAAAACTCATAGGCAACACAGTCCATTGGACTAGGCAATTACATTCAACCATACAAAGTCCATGGGCTTTGCCTCAAAGTCAAACCCACAACTTCTTGTAACCCAAGGAAAGAGCCTACCACTACACCAATACAGAGAAGAGAATGACTCTACATTAATTCACATAATCCTAGTGACTGCGCACACAACATGACCAAACGAAAACAAAAGACAGTCCCTGGCCTATCAATCCAATGGAAACTCATAGACAACATAGTCCAATGGACTACGCAATTACATGCAGCCATACAAAGTCCATGGGCCTTGCCTCAGAGTCATACCCACAATCTCTGGCAGAACAAGCAAAGAGCCTACAACTTCACCAACACAAAGAAGTAGGAAGCTGCGTCTACATTAATTCACATAATCCTAGTGACTGCGCACACAACATGGCCAAACAAAAGCAAAAGACAGTACCTGGCCTATCAATCCAATGGGAACTCATAGGCAACACAGTTAATTGAACTAGGCAATTACATGCAGCCATACAAACTCCATGGGCCTTGCCTCAGAGTCAAACCCACAACCTCTTGCAGCTAAGCAAAGAGCCTTCCACTACAGCAACACAGAGAACTGGGAAACTGATTCTACATTAATTCACATAATCCTACCGACTGCGCACACAACATAACCAAACAAAAGATAATACCTGGCCAATCAATCCAATGGAAACTCATAGGCAACACAGTCCATTGGACTAGGCAATTACACGCAGCCATATAAAGTCCATGGGCTTTGCCACAGAGTCAAACCCACAATTTCTCGCAGCCCAAGCAAAGAGCCTACCACTACACCAAGACAGAGAAGTTGGAAACTGAGTTTACATTAGTTCACATAATCCTAGTGACTGCGCACACAACATGGCCAAACAAAAGCAAAAGACAGTACCTGGCCTATCAATCCAATGGGAACTCATAGGCAAAACAGTTAATTGAAATAGGCAATTACATGCAGCCATACAAACTCCAGGGGCCTTGCCTCAGAGTCGAACCCACAACCTCTTGCAGCTTAAGCAAAGAGACTACCACTACACCAACACAGAGAAGTAGGTGAATGACTCTACATTAATTCACATAATCCTAGTGACTGCGCACACAACATTGCCAAACAAAAGAAAAAGACAGTACCTGGCCTATCAATCCAATAGAAACTCATAGGCAAAGCAATCAATTGGACTAGGCAATTACATGCAGCCATACAAAGTCCATGGGCCTTGCCTCAAAGTCGAACTCACAACCTCTCGCAGCTCAAGCAAAGAGCCTACCACTACACCAACACAGAGAAATGTAAACCTGACTCTACATTATTTCACATAATCCTAGTGACTGCGCACACAACATGGCCAAACGAAAACAAAAGACAGTAACTGGCCTATCAATCCAATAGAAACTCATAGGCAACACAGTCCATTGGACTAAGCAATTACATGCAGCCAATCAAAGTCCATGAGCCTTGCATTAGAGTCGAACCCACAACCTCTCGCAGCCCAAGCAAAGAGCCTACCACTACACCAACACAGAGAAGTGGGAAACTGACTCTACATTAATTCCCATAACCCTAGTGACTGCGCACACAACATGGTCAAACAAAAGCAAAAGGCAGTACCTGGCCTATCAATCCAATGGAAACTCATAGGCAACATAGTCCATTGGACTAGGCAATTACATGCAGCCATACAAAGTCCATGGGCCTTGCCTCAGAGTCAAACCCACAACCTCTGGCAGAACAAGCAAAGAGCCTACAACTACAAAAACACAAAGAAGTAGGAAGCTGCGTCTACATTAATTCACATAATCCTAGTGACTGCGCACACAACATGGCCAAACAAAAGCAGAAGACATTACCTAGCCTATCAAGCCAATGGAAACTCATAGGCAACACAGTCAATTGAACTAGGCGATTACATGCAGCCATACAAACTCCATGGGCCTTGCCTCGGAGTCGAACCCACAATTTCTCGCAGCCCAAGCAAAGAGCCTACCACTACACCAACACAGAGAAGTTGGAATCTGAGTTTACATTAGTTCACATAATCCTAGTGACTGCGCACACAACATGGCCAAACAAAAGCAAAAGACAGTACCTGGCCTATCAATCCGATGGGAACTCATAGGCAACACAGTCAATTGAACTAGGCGATTACATGCAGCCATACAAACTCCATGGGCCTTGCCTCAGAGTCGAACCCACAACCTCTCGCAGCTTAAGCAAAGAGACTACCACTACACCAACACAGAGAATTAGGTGAATGACTCTACATTAATTCACATAATCCTAGTGACTGCGCACACAACATGGCCAAACAAAAGCAAAAGACAGTACCTGGCCTATCATTCCAATTGAAACTCATAGGTAACATAGTCCATTGGACTAGGCAATAACATGCAGCCATACAAAGTCCATGGGCCTTGCCTCAAAGTTGAACTCACAACCTCTCGCAGCTCTAGCAAAGAGCCTACAACTACACCAACACAGAGAAATGTGAACCTGACTCTACATTAATTCACATAATCCTAGTGACTGCGCACACAACATGGCCAAACAAAAGCAAAAGACAGTACCTGGCCTATAAATCCAATAGAAACTCATAGGCAACACAGTCCATTGGACTAGACAATTACATGGAGACATACAAAGTCCATGGGCCTTGCCTCAGAGTCAAACCCACAACCTCTCGCAGCCAAGCAAAGAGCCTACCACTACACCAACACAGAGAAGTGGGAAACTGATTCTACATTAATTCACATAATCCTACCGACTGCGCACACAACATGGCCAAACAAAAGAAAATACCTGGCCTATCAATCCAATGGAAACTCATAGGCAACACAGTCCATTAGACTAGGCAAATACATGCAGCCATACAAAGCCCATGGGCCTTGCCCCAGAGTCGAACCCACAACCTCTTGTAGCCCAAGCAAAGAGCCTACAAATACACCAACACAGAGAAGTGGAAAACTGATTCTACATTAATTCACATAATCCTAGTGACTGCGCACACAACATGGCCAAACAAAAGCAAAAGACATTACCTGGCCTATAAATCCAATAGAAACTCATAGGCAAAGCAATCAATTGGACTAGGCAATTACATGCAGCCATACAAAGTCCATGGGCCTTGCCTCAGAGTCGAACCCACAACCTCTTGTAGCCCAAGCAAAGAGCCTACCACTACACCAACACAGAGAAGTTGGTACAGAGTTTACATTAGTTCACATAATCCTAGTGACTGTGCACACAACATGGCCAAACAAAAGCAAAAGACAGTCCCTGGCCTATCAATCCAATGGAAACTCATATACAACATAGTCCATTGGACTAGGCAATTACATGCAGCCATACAAAGTCCATGGGCCTTGCCTCAGAGTCAAACCCACAACCTCTGGCAGAACAAGCAAAGAACTTACAACTACACCAACACAAAAAAGTAGGAAGCTGCGTCTACATTAATTTACATATTCCTAGCGACTGCGCACACAACATGGCCAAACAAAAGCAAAAGACATTACCTGGCCTATCAAGCCAATGGAAACTCATAGGCAACACAGTCCATTGGACTAAACAATTACATGCAGCCATACAAAGTCCATGGGCTTTGCCTCAGAGTCAAACCCACAATTTCTCGCATCCCAAGCAAAGAGCCTACCACTACAACAACACAGACAAGTTGGAAACTGAGTTTACATTAGTTCACATAATCCTAGTGACTGTGCACACAACATGGCGAAACAAATGCAAAAGACATTATCTGGCCTATCAATCCAATGGAAACTCATAGGCAACACAGTCCATTAGACTAGGCAAATACATGCAGCCATACAAAGTTCATGGGCGTTGCCTCAGAGTCGAACCCACAACCTCTTGGAGAACAAGCAAAGAGCCTACCACTAAACCAACACAGAGAAGTTGGAAACTGATTCTACATTAATTCACATAATCCTACCGACTGCGCACACAACATGGCTAAACAAAAGCAAAAGACAGTACCTGGCTTATCAATCCAATGGAAACTCATAGGCAACACAGTCCATTGGACTAGGCAATAACATGCAGCCATAAAAAGTCCATGGGCCTTGCCTCAGAGTCAAACCCACAACCTCTCGCAGCTCAAGCAAAGAGCCTACCACTACACCAACACAGAGAAATGTGAACCTGCCTCTACATTAATTCACATAATCCTAGTGAGTGCGCACACAACATGGCCAAACGAAAACAAAAGACAGTACCTGGCCTATCAATCCAATGGAAACTCATAGGCAACACAGTCCATTGGACTAGGCAATTACATGCAGCCATAAAAAGTCCATGGGCCTTGCCTCAGAGTCAAACCCACAACCTCTCGCAGCCCAAGCAAAGAGCCTACCACTACACCAACACAGAGAAATGTGAAACTGATTCTACATTAATTCACATAATCCTAGTGACTGCGCACACAACATGGCCAAACGAAAGCAAAAGTCAATACCTGGCCTATCAATCCAATGGAAACTCATAGGCAACAAAGTCCATTGGACTAGGCAATTACATGCAGCCATAAAAAGTCCATGGGCCTTGCCTCAGAGTCAAACCCACAACCTCTCACAGCCCAAGCAAAGAGCCTACCACTACACCAACAAAGAGAAATGTGAAACTGACTCTACATTAATTCACATATTCCAAGTGACTGCGCACACAACATGGCCAAACAAAAGCAAAAGAAAGCACCTGGCCTATCAATCCAATGGAAACTCATAGGTAACGCAGTCCATTGGACTATGCAATTACATGCAGCCATACAAAGTCCATGGGCCTTGCCTCAGAGTCGAACTCACAACCTCTCGCAGCCCAACAAAAAAGCCTACCACTTCAGCAACACAGAGAAGTGTGAAACTGTCTCTACATTAACTCACATAATCCTAGTGACTGCGCACAAAACATGGCCAAACGAAAACAAAAGACAGTACCTGGCCTATCAATCCATTGGACTAGGCAATTACATGCAGCCATACAAAGTCCATGGGCCTTGCCTCAGAGTCAAACCCACAACCTCTTACAGCCCAAGCAAAGAGCCTACCACTACACCAACACAGAGAAGTGCGAAACTGACTCAACATAAATTCACATAATCCTAGTGACTGCGCACACAACATGGCCAAACAAAAGCTAAAGACAGTCCCTTGCCTATCAATCCAATGGAAACTCATAGACAACATAGTCCATTGGAATAGGCAATTACATGCAGCCTCACAAAGTCCATGGGCCTTGCCTCAGAGTCAAACCCACAACCTCTGGCAGAACAAGCAAAGAGCCTACAACTACACCAACACAAAGAAGTAGGAAGCTGCGTCTACATTAATTCACATAATCCTAGTGAATGCGCACACAACATGGCCAAACAAAAGCAAAAGACATTACCTGGCCTATCAGGCCAATGGAAACTCATAGGCAACACAGTTCATTGAACTAGGCGATTACATGCAGCCATACAAAGTCCATGGGCCATGCCGCAGAGTCAAACCCACAACCTCTCGCAGCCAAGCAAAGCAGCTTCCACTACACCAACACAGAGAAGTGGGAAACGGATTCTACATTAATTCACATAATCCTAGTGACTGCGCACACAACATGGCCAAACAAAAGCAAAAGACAATACCTGGCCTATCAATCCAATGGAAACTCGTAGGCAACACAGTCCATTGGACTTGGCAATTACATGCAGCCATACAAAGTCCATGGGCCTTGCCTCAGAGTCAAACCCACAACCTCTGGCAGAACAAGCAAAGAGCCTACAACTACACCAACACAAAGAAGTAGGAAGTTGCGTCTACATTAATTCACATAATCCTAGTGAATGTGCACACAACATGGCCAAACAAAAGCAAAAGACATTACCTGGCCTATCAAGCCAATGGAAACTCATAGGCAACACAGTCCATTGAACTAGACAATTACATGGAGACATACAAAGTCCATGGGCCTTGCCTCAAAGTCAAACCCACAACCTCTCGCAGCCAAGCAAAGAGCCTACCACTACACCAACACAGATAAGTGGGAAACTGATTCTACATTAATTCACATAATCCTACCGACTGCGCACACAACATGGCCAAACAAAAGACAATACCTGGCCTATCAATCCAATGGAAACTCATAGGCAACACAGTCCATTAGACTAGGCAAATACATGCAGCCATACAAAGTTCATGGGCCTTGCCTCAGAGTCGAACCCACAACTTCTTGGAGAACAAGCAAAGAGCCTACCACTAAACCAACACAGAGAAGTTGGAAACCGACTCTACATTAATTCACATAATCCTAGTGACTGCGCACACAACATGGCCAAACAAAAGCAAAAGACAGTCCCTGGCCTATCAATCCAATGGAAACTCATATACAACATAGTCCATTGGACTAGGCAATTACATGCAGCCATACAAAGTCCATGGGCCTTGCCTCAGAGTCAAACCCACAACCTCTGGCAGAACAAGCAAAGAGCTTACAACTACACCAACACAAAAAAGTAGGAAGGTGAGTCTACATTAATTCACATATTCCTAGAGACTGCGCACACAACATGGCCAAACAAAAGCAAAAGACATTACCTGGCCTATCAAGCCAATGGAAACTCATAGGCAACACAGTCCATTGGACTAAACAATTACATGCAGCCATACAAAGTCCATGGGCTTTGCCTCTGAGTCAAACCCACAATTTGTCGCAGCCCAAGCAAAGAGCCTACCACTACACCAACACAGACAAGATGGAAACTGAGTTTACATTAGTTCACATAATCCTAGTGACTGTGCACACAACATTGCGAAACAAATGCAAAAGACATTATCTGGCCTATCAATCCAATGGAAACTCATAGGCAACACAGTCCATTAGACTAGGCAAATACATGCAGCCATACAAAGTTCATGGGCCTTGCCTCAGAGTCGAACCCACAACCTCTTGGAGAACAAGCAAAGAGCCTACCACTAAACCAACACAGAGAAGTTGGAAACTGACTCTACATTAATTCACATAATCCTAGTGACTGCGCACACAACATGGCCAAACAAAAGCAAAAGACAGTACCTGGCCTATCAATCCAATGGAAACTCATAGGCAACACAGTCCATTGGACTAGACAATTACATGGAGACATACAAAGTCCATGGGCCTTGCTTCAGAGTCAAACCCACAACCTCTCGCAGCCCAAGCAAAGAGCCTACCACTACACCAATACAGAGAAGTGGGAAACTGATTCTACATTAATTCACATAATCCTACCGACTGCGCACACAACATGGCTAAACAAAAGCAAAAGACAGTACCTGGCTTATCAATCCAATGGAAACTCATAGGCAACACAGTCCATTGGACTAGGCAATAACATGCAGCCATACAAAGTCCATGGGCCTTGCCTCAAAGTCGAACTCACAACCTCTCGCAGCTCAAGCAAAGAGCCTACCACTACACCAACACAGAGAAATGTGAACCTGCCTCTACATTAATTCACATAAACCTAGTGACTGCGCACACAACATGGCCAAACGAAAGCAAAAGTCCATACCTGGCCTATCAATCCAATGGAAACTCATAGGCAACACAGTCCATTGGACTAGGCAATTACATGCAGCCATAAAAAGTCCATGGGCCTTGCCTCAGAGTCAAACCCACAACTTCTCGCAGCCCAAGCAAAGATCCTACCACTACACCAACACAGAGAAATGTGAAACTGACTCTACACAACCTCTCGCAGCCCAACAAAAAAGCCTACCACTTCAGCAACACAGAGAAGTGTGAAACTGTCTCTACATTAACTCACATAATCCTAGTGACTGCGCACAAAACATGGCCAAACGAAAACAAAAGACAGTACCTGGCCTATCAATCCATTGGACTAGGCAATTACATGCAGCCATACAAAGTCCATGGGCCTTGCCTCAGAGTCAAACCCACAACCTCTTACAGCCCAAGCAAAGAGCCCACCACTACACCAACACAGAGAAGTGCGAAACTGACTCAACATAAATTCACATAATCCTAGTGACTGCGCACACAACATGGCCAAACAAAAGCTAAAGACAGTCCCTTGCCTATCAATCCAATGGAAACTCATAGACAACATAGCCCATTGGAATAGGCAATTACATGCAGCCTCACAAAGTCCATGGGCCTTGCCTCAGAGTCAAACCCACAACCTCTGGCAGAACAAGCAAAGAGCCTACAACTACACCAACACAAAGAAGTAGGAAGCTGCGTCTACATTAATTCACATAATCCTAGTGAATGCGCACACAACATGGCCAAACAAAAGCAAAAGACATTACCTGGCCTATCAGGCCAATGGAAACTCATAGGCAACACAGTCCTTTGAACTAGGCGATTACATGCAGCCATACAAAGTCCATGGGCCATGCCGCAGAGTCAAACCCACAACCTCTCGCAGCCAAGCAAAGCAGCTTCCACTACACCAACACAGAGAAGTGGGAAACGGATTCTACATTAATTCACATAATCCTAGTGACTGCGCACACAACATGGCCAAACAAAAGCAAAAGACAATACCTGGCCTATCAATCCAATGGAAACTCGTAGGCAACACAGTCCATTGGACTTGGCAATTACATGCAGCCATACAAAGTCCATGGGCCTTGCCTCAGAGTCAAACCCACTACCTCTGGCAGAACAAGCAAAGAGCCTACAACTACACCAACACAAAGAAGTAGGAAGTTGCGTCTACATTAATTCACATAATCCTAGTGAATGTGCACACAACATGGCCAAACAAAAGCAAAAGACATTACCTGGCCTATCAAGCCAATGGAAACTCATAGGCAACACAGTCCATTGAACTAGACAATTACATGGAGACATACAAAGTCCATGGGCCTTGCCTCAAAGTCAAACCCACAACCTCTCGCAGCCAAGCAAAGAGCCTACCACTACACCAACACAGATAAGTGGGAAACTGATTCTACATTAATTCACATAATCCTACCGACTGCGCACACAACATGGCCAAACAAAAGACAATACCTGGCCTATCAATCCAATGGAAACTCATAGGCAAAACAGTCCATTAGACTGGGCAAATACATGCAGCCATACAAAGTTCATGTGCCTTGCCTCAGAGTCGAACCCACAACTTCTTGGAGAACAAGCAAAGAGCCTACCACTAAACCAACACAGAGAAGTTGGAAACCGACTCTACATTAATTCACATAATCCTAGTGACTGCGCACACAACATGGCCAAACAAAAGCAAAAGACAGTACCTGGCCTATCAATCCAATGGAAACTCATAGGTAACACAGTACATTAGACTAGGCAATTGAATGCAGCCATACAAAGCCCATGGGCCTTGCCCCAGAGTCGAACCCACAACCTCTCGTAGCCCAAGCAAAGAGCCTACCAATACACCAACACAGAGAAGTGAAAAACTGATTCTACATTAATTCACATAATCCTAGTGACTGCGCACACAACATGGCCAAACAAAAGCAAAAGACAGTACCTGGCCTATCAATCCAATAGAAACTCATAGGCAAAGCAATCAATTGGACTAGGCAATTACATGCAGCCATACAAAGTCCATGGGCCTTGCCTCAGAGTCGAACCCACAACCTCTTGTAGCCCAAGCAAAGAGCCTACCACTAAACCAACACAGAGAAGAGCGAAACTGACTCAACATAAATTCACATAATCCTAGTGACTGCACACACAACATGGCCAAACAAAAGCAAAAGACAGTCCCTGGCCTATCAATCCAATGGAAACTCATATACAACATAGTCCATTGGACTAGGCAATTACATGCAGCCATACAAAGTCCATGGGCCTTGCCTCAGAGTCAAACCCACAACCTCTGGCAGAACAAGCAAAGAGCTTACAACTACACCAACACAAAAAAGTAGGAAGGTGCGTCTACATTAATTCACATATTCCTAGAGACTGCGCACACAACATGGCCAAACAAAAGCAAAAGACATTACCTGGCCTATCAAGCCAATGGAAACTCATAGGCAACACAGTCCATTGGACTAAACAATTACATGCAGCCATACAAAGTCCATGGGCTTTGCCTCTGAGTCAAACCCACAATTTGTCGCAGCCCAAGCAAAGAGCCTACCACTACACCAACACAGACAAGATGGAAACTGAGTTTACATTAGTTCACATAATCCTAGTGACTGTGCACACAACATTGCGAAACAAATGCAAAAGACATTATCTGGCCTATCAATCCAATGGAAACTCATAGGCAACACAGTCCATTAGACTAGGCAAATACATGCAGCCATACAAAGTTCATGGGCCTTGCCTCAGAGTCGAACCCACAACCTCTTGGAGAACAAGCAAAGAGCCTACCACTAAACCAACACAGAGAAGTTGGAAACTGACTCCACATTAATTCACATAATCCTAGTGACTGCGCACACAACATGGCCAAACAAAAGCAAAAGACAGTACCAGGCCTATCAATCCAATGGAAACTCATAGGCAACACAGTCCATTGGACTAGACAATTACATGGAGACATACAAAGTCCATGGGCCTTGCTTCAGAGTCAAACCCACAACCTCTCGCAGCTAAGCAAAGAGCCTACCACTACACCAATACAGAGAAGTGGGAAACTGATTCTACATTAATTCACATAATCCTACCGACTGCGCACACAACATGGCTAAACAAAAGCAAAAGACAGTACCTGGCTTATCAATCCAATGGAAACTCATAGGCAACACAGTCCATTGGACTAGGCAATAACATGCAGCCATACAAAGTCCATGGGCCTTGCCTCAAAGTCGAACTCACAACCTCTCGCAGCTCAAGCAAAGAGCCTACCACTACACCAACACAGAGAAATGTGAACCTGCCTCTACATTAATTCACATAATCCTAGTGACTGCGCACACAACATGGCCAAACGAAAGCAAAAGTCCATACCTGGCCTATCAATCCAATGGAAACTCATAGGCAACACAGTCCATTGGACTAGGCAATTACATGCAGCCATAAAAAGTCCATGGGCCTTGCCTCAGAGTCAAACCCACAACTTCTCGCAGCCCAAGCAAAGATCCTACCACTACACCAACACAGAGAAATGTGAAACTGACTCTACATTAATTCACATAATCCTAGTGACTGCGCACACAACATGGCCAAACGAAAGCAAAAGTCAATACCTGGCCTATCAATCCAATGGAAACTCAGGCAACACAGTCCATTGGACTAGACAATTACATGGAGACATACAAAGTCCATGGGCCTTGCCTCAGAGTCAAACCCACAACCTCGCGCAGCCAAGCAAAGAGCCTACTACTACACCAACACAGAAAAGTGAGAAACTGGTACTACATTAATTCACATAATCCTACCGACTGCGCACACAACATGGCCAAACAAAAGCAAAAGTCAGTACCTGGCTTATCAATCCAATGGAAACTCATAGGCAACACAGTCCATTGGACTAGAAAATTACATGGAGACATACAAAGTCCATGGGCCTTGCCTCAGAGTCAAACCCTCAACCTCTCGCAGCCAAGCAAAGAGCCTACCACTACACCAACACAGAGAAGTGGGAAACTGTTTCTACATTAATTCACATAATCCTACCGACTGCGCACACAACATGGCTAAACAAAAGACAATACCTGGCCTATCAATTCAATGGAAACTCATTGGCAACACAGTCCATTGGACTAGGCAATTACATGCAGCCATACAAAGTCCATGGGCTTTGCCTAAAAGTCAAACCCACAACTTCTCGCAGCCCAAGCAAAGAGCCTACCACTACACCAACACAGAGAAGTGGGAAACTGATTCTACATTAATTCACATAATCCTACCGACTGCGCACACAACATGGCCAAACAAAAGACAATACCTGGCCTATCAATCCAATGGAAACTCATAGGCAACACAGTCCATTAGACTAGTCAAATACATGCAGCCATACAAAGTTCATGGGCCTTGCCTCAGAGTCGAACCCACATCCTCTTAGAGAACAAGCAAAGAGCCTACCACTAAACCAACACAGAGAAGTTGGAAACTGACTCTACATTAATTCACATAATCCTAGTGACTGCGCACACAACATGGCCAAACAAAAGCAAAAGACATTACCTGGCCTATCAATCCAATGTAAACTCATAGGTAACACAGTACATTGGACTAGGCAATTGCATGCAGCCATACAAAGCCCATGGGCCTTGCCCCAGAGTCAAACCCACAACCTCTCGTAGCCCAAGCAAAGAGCCTACCAATACACCAACACAGAGAAGTGGAAAACAGATTCTACATTAATTCACATAATCCTAGTGACTGCGCACACAACATGGCCAAACAAAAGCAAAAGACGGTACCTGGCCTATCAATCCAATGGAAACTCATAGGCAACGCAATCAATTGGACTAGGCAATTACATGCAGCCATACAAAGTCCATGGGCCTTGTCTCAGAGTCAAACCCACAACCTCTCTCAGCCCAAGCAAAGAGCCTACCACTACACCAACACAGAGAAAAGCGAAACTGACTCAACATAAATTCACATAATCCTAGTGACTGCGCACACAACATGGCCAAACAAAAGCAAAAGACAGTCCCTGGCCTATCAATCCAATGGAAACTCATAGACAACATAGTCCATTGGACTAGGCAATTACATGCAGCCATACAAAGTCCATGGGCCTTGCCTCAGAGTCAAACCCACAACCTCTGGCAGAACAAGCAAAGAGCTTACAACTACACCAACACAAAAAAGTAGGAAGCTGCGTCTACATTAATTCACATATTCCTAGTGACTGCGCACACAACATGGCCAAACAAAAGCAAAAGACATTACCTGGCCTATCAAACCAGTGGAAACTCATAGGCAACACAGTCCATTGGACAAGACAATTACATGCAGCCATACAAAGTCCATGGGCTTTGCCTCAGAGTCAAACCCACAATTTCTCGCAGCCCAAGCAAAGAGCCTACCACTACACCAACACAGAGACGTTGGTAACAGAGTTTACATTAGTTCACATAATCCTAGTGACTGTGCACACAACATGGCCAAACAAATGCAAAAGACATTATCTGGCCTATCAATCCAATAGAAACTCATAGGCAACACAGTCCATTAGACTAGGCAAATACATGCAGCCATACAAAGTTCATGGGCCTTGCCTCAGAGTCGAACCCACAACCTCTTGGAGAACAAGCAAAGAGCCTACCACTAAACCAACACAGAGAAGTAGGTGAATGACTCTACATTAATTCACATAATCCTAGTGACTGCGCACACAACATGGCCAAACAAAAGCAAAAGACAGTATCTGGCCTATCAATCCAATTGAAGCTCATAAGCAACATAGTCCATTGGACTAGGCAATAACATGCAGCCATACAATGTCCATGGGCCTTGCCTCAAAGTCGAACTCACAACCTCTCGCAGTTTAAGCAAAGAGCCTACTACTACACCAACACAGAGAAATGTGAACCTGACTCTACATTAATTCACATAAACCTAGTGACTGCGCACACAACATGGCCAAACGAAAGCAAAAGTCAATACCTGGCCTATCAATCCAATGGAAACTCATAGGCAACACAGTCCATTATACTAGGCAATTACATGCAGCCATAAAAAGTCCAAGGGCCTTGCCTCAGAGTCAAATCCACAACCTCTCGCAGCTCAAGCAAAGAGCCTACCACTACACCAACACAGAGAAATGTGAAACTGACTCTATATTAATTCACATAATCCTAGTGACTGCGCACACAACATGGCCAAACGAAAGCAAAAGTCAATACCTGGCCTATCAATCCAATGGAAACTCATAGGCAACACAGTCCTTTGGACTAGGCAATTAGATGCAGCCATACAAAGTCCATGAGCCTTGCATTTGAGTCGAACTCACAACCTCTCCCAGCCCAAGCAAAGAGCCTACCACTACACCAACACAGAGAAGTGGGAAACTGACTCAACATTAATTCACATAATCCTAGTGACTGCGCACAAAACATGGCCAAACAAAAGCAAAAGAAGGCACCTGGCCTATCAATCCAATGGAATCTCATAGGTAACATAGTCCATTGGACTATGCAATTACATGCAGCCATAAAAAGTCCATGGGCCTTGCCTCAGAGTCGAACTCACAACCTCTCGCAGCCCAAGAAAAAAGCCTACCACTACAGCAACACGGAGAAGTGTGAAACTGACTCTACATTAACTCACATAATCCTAGTGACTGCGCACACAACATGGCCAAACAAAAGCAAAAGACAGTACCTGGCCTATCAATCCAATGGAAACTCAGAGGCAACCCCATCCATTGGACTAGGCAATTACATGCAGCCATACAGAGTCCATGGGCCTTGCCTCAGAGTCTATCCCACAACCTCTGGCAGAACAAGCAAAGAGCCTACAACCACACCAACACAAAGAAGTAGGAAGCTGCATCTACATTAATTCACATAATCCTAGTGACTGCGCACACAACATGGCCAAACAGAAGCAAAAGACATTACCTGGCCTATCAAGCCAATGGAAACTCATAGGCAACACAGTCCATTGAACTAGGCAATTACATGCAGCCATACAAAGTCCATGGGCCTTGCCTCAGAGTCAAACCCACAACTTCTCGCAGCCAAGCAAAGCGCCTTCCACTACACCAACACAGAGAAGTGGGAAACTGATTCTACATTAATTCACATAATCCTACCGACTTCGCACACAACATAACCAAACAAAAGACAATACCTGGCCTATCAGTCCAATGAAAACTCATAGGCAACACAGTTCATTGGACTAGGCAATTACATGCAGCCATACAAAGTCTATGGGCTTTGCCTCAGAGTCAAACCCACATTTTCTCGCAGCCCAAGAAAAGAGCCTACCACTACACCAACACAGAGAAGTTGAAAACTGAGTTTACATTAGTTCACATAATCCTAGTGACTGCGCACACAACATGGCCAAACAAAAGCAAAAGGTAGTACCTGGCCTATCAATCCAATAGGAACTCATAGGTAACACAGTCAACTGAAATAGGCAATTACATGCATCCATACAAACTCCATGGGCCTTGCCTCAAAGTCGAACCAACAACCTTTCGCAGCTTAAGCAAAAAGACTACCTCTACACCAACACAGAGAAGTAGGTAAAGGACTCTACATTAATTCACATAATCCTAGAGACTGCGCACACAACATGGCCAAACAAATGCAAAAGACATTATCTGGCCTATCAATCCAATGAAATCATAGGCAACATAGTCCATTAGACTAAGCAAATATATGCAGCCATACAAAGTTAATGGGCCTTGCCTCAGAGTCGAACCCACAACCTCTTGGAGAACAAGCAAAGAGCCTACCACTAAACCAACACAGAGAAGTTGGAAACAAACTCTACATTAATTCACAGAATCCTAGTGACTGCGCACACAACATGGCCAAACAAAAGCAAAAGACAGTACCTGGCCTATCAAACCAATGGAAACTCATAGGCAACACAGTCCATTGGACTAGACAATTACATGGAGACATACAAAGTCCATGGGCCTTGCATTAGAGTCGAACCCACAACCTCTCGCAGCCCAAGCAAAGAGCCTACCACTACACCAACACAGAGAAGTGGGAAACTGTTTCTACATTAATTCAAATAATCCTACCGACTGCGCACACAACATGGCCAAACAAAAGACAATACCTGGCCTATCAATTCAAAGGAAACTCATAGGCAACACAATCCATTGGACTTGGCAATTACATGCAGCCATACAAAGTCCATGGGCTTTGCCTCAGAGTCAAACCCACAATTTCTCGCAGCCCAAGGAAATAGCCTACGATTACACCAACACAGAGAAGTTGGAAACTGAGTTTACATTAGTTCACATAATCCTAGTGACTGCGCACACAACATGGCCAAACAAAAGACAATACCTGGCCTATCAATTCAATGGAAACTCATAGGCAACACAGTCAATTGAACTAGGCAATTACATGCTGCCATACAAACTCCATGGGCTTTGCCTCAGAGTCGAACCCACAACCTCTCGCAGTTTAAGCAAAGAGACTACCACTACACCAACACAGAGAAGAAGGTGAATGACTCTACATTAATTCACATAATCCTAGTGACTGCGCACATAACATGGCCAAACAAAAGCAAAAGACAGTACCTGGCCTATCAATCAAATTGAAACTCATAAGCAACAAAGAGACTACAACTACACCAACACAGAGAAGTAGGTGAATGACTCTACATTAATTCACATAATCCTAGTGACTGCGAACACAACATGGCCAAACAAAAGCAAAAGACAGTACCTTGCCTATCAATCCAATTGAAACTCATAGGCAACATAGTCCATTGGACTAGGCAATAACATGCAGCCATACAAAGTCCATGGGCCATGCCTCAAAGTCTAACTCACAAACTCTCGCAGCTCAAGCAAAGAGCCTACCACTACACCAACACAGAGAAATGTGAACCTGACTCTACATTAATTCACATAATCCTAGTAATGTACTGTGTTACCTATGAGTTTACATTGGATTGATAGGCCAGGTAATGTCTTTTGCTTTTGTTTGGCCATGTTGTGTGCGCAGTCACTAGGATTATGTGAATTAATGTAGAGTCGATTTCCAACTTCTCTGTGTTGGATTAGTGGTAGGCTCTTTGCTTGTTCTCCAAGAGGATGTGGGTTCGACTCTGAGGCAAGGCCCATGAACTTTATATGGCTGCATGTATTTGCCTAGTCTAATGGACTGTGTTGCCTATGAGTTTCCATTGGATTGATAGGCCAGGTGTTGTCTTTTGTTTGGCCATGTTGTGTGCGCAGTCGGTAGGATTATGTGAATTAATGTAGAATCAGTTTCCCACTTCTCTGTGTTGGTGTAGTGGTAGGCTCTTTGCTTGGCTGCGAGAGGTTGTGGGTTTGACTCTGAGGAAAGGCCCATGGACTTTGTATGTCTCCATGTAATTGTCTAGTCCAATTGACTGTGTTGCCTATGATTTTCCATTGGATTGATAGGCCAGGTACTGTCTTTTGCTTTTGTTTGGCCATGTTGTGTGCGCAGTCACTAGGATTATGTGAATTAATGTAAACTCAGTTACCAACTTCTCTGTGTTGGTGTAGTGGTAGGCTCTTTGCTTGGGCTGCGAGAAGTTGTGGGTTTGACTTTTAGGCAAAGCCCATGGACTTTGTATGGCTGCATGTAATTGCCTAGTCCAATGGACTGTGTTGCCTATGAGTTTCCATTGAATTGATAGGCCAGGTATTGTCTTTTGTTTGGCCGTGTTGTGTGCGCAGTCGGTAGGATTATGTGAATTAATGTAGAATCAGTTTCCCACTTCTCTGTGTTGGTTTAGGGGTAGGCTCTTTGCTTAAGCTGCGAGAGGTTGTGGGTTCGACTCTGAGGCAAGGCCCATGGAGTTTGTATGGCTGCATGTAATTGCGTAGTTCAATTGACTGTGTTGCGTATGAGTTCCCATTGGATTGATAGGCCAGGTACTGCCTTTTGCTTATGTTTGGCCATGTTGTGTTCGCAGTCACTAGGATTATGTGAATTAATGTAGAGTCAGGTTCACATTTCTCTGTGTTGGTGTAGTGGTAGGCTCTTTGCTTGAGCTGCGAGAGGTTGTGAGTTAGACTTTGAGGCAAGGCCCATGGACTTTGTATGGCTGCATGTTATTGCCTAGTCCAATGGACTATGTTGCCTATGGGTTTCAATTGGATTGATAGGCCAGGTACTGTCTTTTGCTTTTGTTTGGCCATGTTGTGTTCGCAGTCACTAGGATTATGTGAATTAATGTAGAGTCATTCACCTACTTCTCTGTGTTGGTGTAGTTGTAGTCTCTTTGCTTAAGCTGTGAGAGGTTGTGGGTTCGACTCTGAGGCAAAGCACATGGAGTTTGTATGGCAGCATGTAATTGCCTAGTTCAATTGACTGTGTTGCCTATGAGTTTCTATTGAATTGATAGGCCAGGTATTGTCTTTTGTTTGGCCATGTTGTGTGCGCAGTCACTAGGATTATGTGAACTAATGTAAACTCAGTTTCCAACTTCTCTGTGTTGGTGTAATCGTAGGCTATTAACTTGGGCTGCGAGAAATTGTGGGTTTGACTCTGAGGCAAAGCCCATGGACTTTGTATGGCTGCATGTAATTGCCAAGTCCAATGGACTGTGTTGCCTATGAGTTTCCTTTGAATTGATAGGCCAGGTATTGTCTTTTGTTTGGCCATGTTGTGTGCGCAGTCAGTAGGATTATTTGAATTAATGTAGAATCAGTATCCCACTTCTCTGTGTTGGTGTAGTGGTAGGCTCTTTGCTTGGGCTGCGAGAGGTTGTGGGTTCGACTCTAATGCAAGGCCCATGGACTTTGTATGGCTGCATTTAATTGCCTAGTCCAATGTACTGTGTTAGCTTTGAGTTTCCATTGGATTGATAGGCCAGGTACTGTCTTTTGCTTTTGTTTGGCCATGTTGTGTGCGCAGTCACTAGGATTCTGTGAATTAATGTAGAGTCTGTTTCCAACTTCTCTGTATTGGTTTAGTGGTAGGCTCTTTGCTTGTTCTCCAAGAGGTTGTGGGTTCGACTCTGAGGCAAGGCCCATTAACTTTGTATGACTTTGCTTAGTCTAATGGACTATGTTGCCTATGATTTCATTGGATTGATAGGCCAGATAATATCTTTTGCATTTGTTTGGCCATGTTGTGTGCGCAGTCACTAGGATTATGTGAATTAATGTAGAGTCATTTACCTACTTCTCTGTGTTGGTGTAGTGGTAGTCTCTTTGCTTAAGCTGCGAAAGGTTGTTGGGTCGACTTTGAGGCAAGGCCCATGGAGTTTGTATGGCTGCATGTAATTGCCTATTTTAGTTGACTGTGTTACCTATGAGTTCCTATTGGATTGATAGGCCAGGTACTACCTTTTGCTTTTGTTTGGCCATGTTGTGTGCGCAGTCACTAGGATTATGTGAACTAATGTAAACTCAGTTTTCAAGATTGGGGTGGTTGTTGGCAATTGAGGGGAAAAGGGGGGGGTATTAGGGTAGCAATGGGGGGGTGAGAGTGTGTGTTTTTTGTCAATTTGGTTTGGTGAGGCAATAAAATGGTGTCGTCTGTACATTTTGTATTGCAGAAGCACCCCCCCTTCCTTCCCTGGTCTGGATCCTTGGCCACTCTTATGTGTATTGGGGAGCCCGACGAGCGGACGCGAGATGGAACGGGAGACAGCTAGGTTTTGAGAAGGACCTGGCTCTCGTGCGATGGCTCGGTGTTCGGGGGTTAGGGTGGAACAGGGTGTTGCAGGAGGTGCATAGATACGCCCGGTTGGACAGACCTCCTGACATGTTAGTGTTGCATGCCGGGGGGAATGATTTGGGTGGGCGTCCTTTTCGAATCTTGATAAAGGACATCAAACATGATTTGTTACGGTTATGGGTGTCGTTTCCAGGTCTAACGATAGTCTGGTCGGAGATAGTAGCGAGAAAGAGTTGGCAGAAAGCGCGGTCAGTTGACAGGTTGAACAAGGCGCGGGCGAAGGTTAATAGGGCGATCTCGAAGTTTGTTAGTCGGAACGGGGGTATAGCAATACGGCATGTTGAGTTGGAAAGGACGGAAGAGGAATTTTGGTTGGCTGACGGGGTACACCTTAATGCGGTGGGAACTGACTTATGGGCTCTTGGCTTGCAGGGAGGTATTGAGAGGGCCCTTTGGTTGCGGGGGGTCTCAGGCACTTGAAGGGTTTCAAGGTGCCTTCGTTGTGGTGTTGTTTATTGGTGGGTCCTTGAAGTTGGTTTAAAATTGGTTCGGGGATTCATCCGGGTATGGATCCCCTCATTGGCAGAATTGATGGTCCCCTGGTGATTTTGGGGGGGAACCCCGACGGGGTATGTCGGGGCCCCTGGGGGTGTGGTTGGGGTTGACGGAGGATTAACCCTTACCATTTGGTGCTCCTGAGCCAGTGTGGGTAACGGCTGGGAGCAAGTTGAGGTTTTTTATTGCTCGGTTATGGGAATCACCAGGGTTTTGGTAGCTTCAAGGACCTTACCACATTGCAAATTTTATTGGTTATGTATTCTTGTTAATAAAATGGCTGCTATGGCCAAAATTATCCAAAGATAAATATGTGTCTGTGTAATTACTTTTAAATAAGAAATGGGAATGGAGGTGTGGGGTATGAAAGGAAGACCGGAGTCAACAATTCCAGGGTCAAGCATGTTTATTTGCGTAAGCTTCGTTCCAGGGTAGAAAGGGTAAGAGTGCCTTTCAGAATTCGAAGTGGTCGGACTGTACGGACCACCAAGAACTGCAGGAGAGCTTGAACATCTTCCCATGGATTTGCGACATCCTCCCTCATCAGTTACGTAGGTAAGCAGGTTCTCAGCATTGCAGCCCATTTGTTGTCTTAAGTTAGTTAAGCGGGGTTAACTAACCTGTCAGTTCAGCCTCAGGTCTAAAGCAGAGGCCTGGACTCCACTCCTTACTCCTCACTCCACAACTCTCCTTAAAAACAACTGACTCCTTTTTCCTGCCCCGGGGTCTCCAGACCCCTAGGTGGGCGTTTCCTTCCGTCTGGTCCTGCCCACTGGTGTGCCTGTCTTTCCCTGGGGGAGGTGACTAGGATTTTCTGGTTGGCTTTGTGTGACTTAGGTGAGGGAAGTTGTTATGCGGGGGCCTATGTGTGACTACCTGCAGTGTCAGGGCGTCACATATGTATGTGTGTATGTCTGCTAAAGGAATCCGCACCGTCATATTTACAAACACAAAATTTTGCAGACACCTCATGTGACTCAGGGAATGTTGTAGACTATGTTTTAACAGGAATATTTAACCCCGCGCTTTACAGTTACTCTCCAAAAAACCTGCCTCCATTAAACTGAATGGAGGTGGGAGCTGCAAGTTATTAATAGCAGCTGTGATTGGTTGCTATAGGAACAAAGGACATTCATAGTATAAGAAGCTTATGTGTGAGATAATATGATGTCAGTGGGGAGACAGATAGAGAGAGACAGACACAGACTGAGAGACAAACAGACAGAGACAGATAGGCATAGACAGACAGGGAAAGAGACAGAGACAAACAGACAGAGGCAGACAGGGAAAGAGACAGACAGAGATAGACAGGGAAAAAAAGCAGACAGACAGAGACAGAGAAAGAGACAGAGGCAGATAGGGAAACAGACAGAGACAAACATACAGAGACAGGCAGGAGAAAAGGCAGACCGACAGGGAAAGAGACAGACAGGGGAAGAGACAGACAGAGAGAGACAGACAGATAGAGACAGACAAAGAAATACAGGTTCTCCAAGAGGTTGTGGGTTCGACTCTGAGGCAAGGCCCATGAACTTTGTTTGGCTGCATGTAATTGCCTAGTCTAATGGACTGTGTTGCCTATGAGTTTCCATTGGATTGAATGGCCAGGTACTGTCTTTTGTTTTCGTTTGGCCATGTTGTGTGCGCAGTCACTAGGATTATGTGAATTAATGCTATTGGATTTTTCAAGTCAGTATTCACACAGCAGTTTCTGCTATTTCATGTATTCCCCTTACATAGTCACTGGTGTGCATACCTTATCTCCCCATAGTGATGTTTTTTTAGGTTTTTGCACCCAGTTCGGACTTAGAATGGTGTTCCAAACGTTATTCCTATTTGTTAGTATTTTTTCGTTTGTGAACCCTCCCCAACCACACCTATTGCCAATCCATATCATACGCATAAATAGCCTGGGTCTCAGCTTCCCATACACGGTAGGTTTTTTAACTGCATGAGAGGACACACACAAGCTAGGGACCCCAACGTAGAGAAATACTTTGGCGTAGTGTTGGGGCTCTATTGCATTGATCAATTCAGTAGCTAAATTTCTCTTGATTCATATGTTCATGGCAGTAATGCAGATTCCATTTTTCACATATTCACTCTTGCATATAGCTATTGAAATTTTCAAGTCAGTATTCACACTGCAGTTTCTGCTATTTCATGTATTCCCCTTACATAGTCACTGGTGTGCATACCTTATCTCCCCATAGTGCCTGGGATCTGACCCAGACACTAGCAGTTTTGCACTCCTACCCAAAACTGGCCTCCTCACTGAACTCACTACCTCCACGGTTCAACTCTAAACTGAACTTCAACTAACTGACTGGTTTTCCCACCTCCAGGCCTGTGAACTCCTTGGTGGGTGGGGCCAACCGCCTGGCTCCGCCCCACCTGGTGTGGACATCAGCCCCTGGAGGGAGGCAACAACGGTTTTGTGTCTGACTAGTGTAACTATCCGGGAAAGGGGGTGTGTGTGTGTTATGTCTGTGACTAACTGGCTAGTCCAGGGCGTCACACTTGCACCCCCTTCTTGTGATGTGAAGGTGTGTAGTCAGTGCCTACGTGTAATTCCTGACACCACTCCTCTGGCTGACTTGGTGAGCTGTCACTGACTGGGTGGGGTGCAGTAATGGTGGATGCTGCTGCTGCTTGGATAGCATGTGTATCTACTGTGAACAGCTTATCAATGGTGGCAAATCGGGGCAGCTTAACCTCTTGCTCTCCGCAGTTCAACACTCTCACGCGCACTCTTCCCTTCCGTATTAATGAATAAAACTGTGATATAAATAGTATATAGATACCCCACAAATGCAGATAAAGGTAGGTTATGGGAAAAGGGAGAAGAGGGAAACAGGAAAATAGTGTAATAAAGTATACCTTCCAGGGGGGAGAGGAAATGGCAGCACAGCCAGTGGAGGTGAAGCAAGGGGAAGCCTGCAACTAAATTGTTGAGAGCATTATCACATGGTGACTGAGCCTGATTGTAACGGGAGCATAGAGGTGCCGATCCTGTCTTACCTGCGTTGGTGTAGAAGTGGGTTTCCAGTGGTGGAGTCAGCTGTGTGCAGTAGTGGCTGTGGGTTCTTTTATGTGCGACCGTAGTAATAGCTGCGCCCACTTCCTGTATGGGAGTGGAATGCAGTGAGGCTAATGGAACGCACGTCCACGTGCCGCGCCCCTGAAGGTAATACCGATCATTGAATACAAAAAAAATTCTCATACTACTGTATGGGGGTCCCTATATTTAATATGATATCCAAGCCACAGCATCCACCGTTACTTCACCACACCCATTCAGTGACAGCTCACCAAGTCAACCAGAGGAGTGGTGTAAGGAATTACACGTAGGCACTGACTCCACACCTTCACATCACAAGAAGCGGGTCCACAGGGTAGTGCAAGAATACGAGCAAGTCTTCAGCAAACATCCGCTAGACTTTGGGAGAATAAAAGGGGTCCATATTCATGGTTTAAGAACTTGGGTTCTAACGTGCCCAGAGTATGCTCCACTCTATGCTCCCTTTACAATCAGGCTCAGTCACCATGTGATAACGCTCTCAACTCTTTAGTTGCAGGCTTCCTTTTGCTTCACCTCCACTGGCTGTGCTGCCATTTCCTCTCACCCCCAGAAGGTATACTTTATTACACTATTTTCCTCTTTCCCTGTTCCCCCTTTTCCCATAACCTACCTTTATTTACAATTGTGGGGTATCTATATGATATTTACATCATAGTTTTATTCATTAGTGCGGAAGGGAAGAGTGCCCGTGAGAGTGTTAAACTGCGGAGAGCAGGAGGTTAAGCTGCCCCGACTTGCCACCATTGATAAGCTGTTCACAGTAGATACACATGCTATCCAAGTAGCAGCATCCACTATTACTGCACCCCACCCAGTCAGTGACTGCTCACCAAGTCAGCCAGAGGAGTGGTGTAAGGAATTACACGTAGGCACTGACTCCACACCTTCACATCACAAGAAGCGGGTCCACAGGGTAGTGCAAGAATACGAGCGAGCAAGTCTTCAGCAAACATCCGCTAGATTTTGGGGGAATAAAAGGGGTCCAACACTACATCCCCACAGGTGCACACCCACCCATCAAAGAGAGCTATAAGCCAATACCACCTTCACATTACCAGTGTACCAAGGACATGTTGAGCAACATGAAGGCGGCTGGGGTTATCCGTGACAGTTGTAGCCTTTGGGCAGCTCCGTTGGTCCTGTTAAAGAAGAAGGACAGCACCACTCCCCCGTATTGAGGAATCGCTAGCTGCATTGAGAACTGCAAATTATTTTTCTACCCTTGATCTCACTAGTCACTATTGGCTAGTGTCCGTTGCTGAGGCAGACCGGGGGAAGACCGCCTTTGCCACCCCTATGGCGCTGGAGGTCGGCAGACTGTTGTTCAAAAGCAGTGTCTGACGAACAAATTTGCTTCATCCTGAGGAACTGGCCAGTCGGTACGGCCCGGATGGTGGAGGGGGTATGAGCAGAAGAAGCATGCAGCAGTGCGTTGACTGATGTTTCCTTCCTATGGACGTCGGTCTGAACAATTCGCTCAGAACCGAATGAAATTTTAATATCCAGGAAGTCAACGCAACTGCTGCTATGCTTATGCGTCAATCTGATGTTAAAGGTGTTGTTATTAAGTTCCTCCATAAATGTCTCGAGCTGCTCCACAGTGCCCTGCCAAAAAATCAAAATATCATCAATATACCTTAGCCAGCACTGCACATGGGCGCCAGCCCCTGCACCTCCGTCACCAAAAACCAACCAATCCCAGTACCTCTGCCTTCTATCTAGGTGCCTTGAGTTATGTCCTGTAAACTGTCACAGCGACCCAGACACACATGTGTAGTAGGGGAATATCCCTGCTGAGATGCCAGTGCTAGAGCACTCGTTTGCTGTGGAGTTGAACGCTATGTGAGCAGTTCTTACCTTCAATGAGCAGAAGTCTCTTTTTTCAGATTTCAATATCTCTGTGGGTATCTGGCAGAAATATGGAATACTCTTTACTGCTAAGACCCTGTACACCACTCCCACTAAAGGGGGCTTTACACGCTGCGACATCGCTAATGCGGAGTCGTTGGGGTCACGGAATTTGTGACGCACATCCGGCCGCATTAGCGATGTTGCTGCGTGTGACACCGATGAGCGATTTTGCATCGTTGCAAAAACGTGCAAAATCGCTCATCGGTGACATGGGTCTCCATTCTCGATTATCGTTACTGCAGCAGTAACGATGTAGTTCGTCGCTCCTGCGGCAGCACACATCACTCCGTGTGACACCGCAGAAACGAGGAACCTCTCCTTACCTGCCTCCCAGCCGCTATGAGGAAGGAAGGAGGTGGGCGGGATGTTCCGGCCACTCATCTCCGCCCCTCCGCTGCTATTGGGCGGTCGCTCAGTGACGTCGCTGTGACGCCGCACGGACCGCCCCCTTAGAAAGGAGGCGGTTCGCCGGTCACAGCGACGTCGCCGGTCAGGTAAGTATGTGTGACGGGTCTGGTCGGTGTTGTGCGGCATGGGCAGCGATTTGCCCGTGTCGCGCAACAGATGGGGCGGGTACCCACACTAGCGATATCGGGACCGATATCGCAGTGTGTAAAGTAGCCTTTAGTCACATGACCAAGACTGTATCTGTGTCCCTACAACACACTTGAGACAAATGTGTGTGTGAGCCTGCATTGTGGGGTATATATAATATATTATAGAGCTGGGAAGGATCATTCTAAGCAGTGAGCTGTTCCAGTATTTGTAGGAAAATACCCAGTAGAAGCATCAAACACAGCACCAATACCTCCCATCAGTATCCCACCACAGTGCCATGTAACCCATGCCCTACACTCCCATCTACACCAATACTATATAGGCACAAACTAGTATATCTGACTAAAAGCCCCCAAAATATGAAGAACGGCCTATAGTTGAGTGTGGATATAAAATCTATGTGAGCAGAGCTAGAATAGAAATCACTGATCGCATTGAAGTCATTCTGACCATAAATCACCATGATATCAAGGTGAGGAGTTGTGTGTTACTGCTGGGAGGAAAGGGTTAACAGTGGAATATTAAGGTGCATTTCTGTGTGCAGTGTTACTAGTCAATGTAACAATTCAATATGAGCTGCTCTTGGTGCCGGGGGAGGGAGATGCTCTCCTGAGCAAGATAGATGGGGAATTAACATGATATCTATATAGTGTAAGGCAGGGGGTCTCAAACTCGGCTGGGTGTATGGGCCGCACAGAGGAAAAAAATAATTTGGGGGCCTGCATTCTTTGCAGGACAAAGTGACATTTTTATTGGTACCATATATATATATTTTTTTCACACACCTTTGGATGACTGATTTTCAACATTTTTCACTTGTTTATTATAACAAATGTGCACATTCTTTGGTTAAATCTAAAAAAAAAAAATTTGATGTTAAAAAAAAGTCATGCCTTATTTTGTTTTTTTTTTACATTTTATCCCTTTCTTTTAACTAATAGTGTTACAATTATGACGCTAGCGTTTTGTGAAGGGAATGCTTTGCCTACTTCCGTGACTATGGCCTTCCGGAACTGCTGCATTTTGGCTGACCTCTCCGCCTCGGGAATAAGAGACATAAAGTTCTCCTTGTAGCGTGGGTCTAACAGTGTTACCAACCAGTAATGATTGTCGGCCAAGATGTTCTTAACGCGAGGGTCACGAGACAGGCAGCTTACCACAAAGTCATCCATGTGCGCCAGACTCTTAACAGCCATCACTTCAGTATCCAGACCAACACGATGACTGAACATGCTGTCCTCCTCCTTCTCCTCCTCCTCCTCCTCCTCCTCATCATCTACCCTGTCCTCTGGCCAGCCACGCTGAACTGAGCATATGACTGGTATGCATGTCATATCCTCAATTTGGCCGGAGAGTTGCTCCATGTCTTCATCCTCCTCCTCGTCATAGTCCTCCACTGCACGTTGTGATGAGACGAGGCTGGGCTATGTGTTATCACCCACACCCACTACTGTTTCTTGCTCCAACTCATCGTGTTCCGCCTGCAATGCATCATGTTTGGTTTTGAGCAGAGACCGTTTTAGAAGGCAGAGAAGCGGTATGGTGACGCTAATAATGGCGTCATCGCCGCTCACCATCTTGGTGGAGTCCTCAAAGTTTTGGAGGATGGTACATACGTCGGACATCCATCTCCACTCCTCAGGTGTTATGTGTGGAGTTTGACCCATTTCCCGACGGCTTAGGTGATGCAGGTACTCAACAACTGCCCTCTTCTGCTCACATATCCTGATCAACATGTGCAGAGTTGAATTCCAACGCGTGGGGACATCACACACCAGTCTGTGAGCCGGAAGATGCAAACGACGCTGAAAGCCGGCAAGGCCGGCTGAAGCAGTAGGTGACTTTCGAAAATGTGCAGACAGGCAGCGAACTTTTACCAGCAGATCAGACAGCTCTGGGTATGACTTTAGAAACCGCTGAACCACGAGGTTGAGCACATGGGCCATGCATGGAACATGTGTCAGCTGGCCTCGCCTCAAAGCCGCCACCAGGTTCCGGCCATTGTCACACACAACCTTTCCTGGCTTTAGGTTCAGAGGTGTGAGCCAGTGATCTGCATGCTGTTTTAGAGCTGTCCACACCTCTTCTGCATTGTGGGGTTTGTCACCTATGCAGATTAGCTGCAGCACAGTCTGTTGCCGCTTCGCCGAGGCAGTGCTGCAGTGCTTCCAGCTTGGGACTGGTGTGGAGGGTAAAGTGGATGAGGATGTGCAGGAGGAGGAGGAGGCTGAAGAGCATGACATTCCGGAGCTGTAGAGTGTGGGTGAAACCCTGACTGAGGTAGGGCCTGCAAACCTTGGTGTGGGAAGGACTTGTTCCGTTCCTCGCTCAAACTGGGTCCCAGCTGGGCTGGGCTGGGTCCCTACCCGGCTGGGTAGGGCGTTGTGGGGGGTTTGTCTATCTCCGTTTGAGGTGAGTTTGTTTAAGTTAGCCTTTTCTTTGGCGTTTTTTGGAGCCCTGCGGGTTGGGGAGTTGGTATCGCCCAGTAAGGCGTTCCCCGGGGGCTTGGATTGGGGTGACATTATGTCAGTGGAAAACGGAGTTGAATTTTGGATTAGGAAATCGAAAACTGATCAGAGAGGTGTGGGTAGACTAGTCCGTTTGGGGATGGTTGTGGCATCTGATATGTGCCCGTTCAAGTGTCTCGGGAATTTTCAACAGATCCGTCCGAAGGTGGATGGCCCCTTATTATGTCATGAGGATGGGTCCTTTTTATCGAGATACCAATTTGTGAGTGTTTTTAGGGCATGTTTGAAGTCGTTGGGGTTAGATCCGAAGTCTTTCGGATTGGGGCAGCGACGGAGGCCTCTATATGCGGCCTACCGGAGGAGACAGTTAAGCAGATTGGTAGGTGGAAGTCGCAGCGCTTTAAGTCGTATGTACGTCCCCAGGTGGTTGTTGGCAATTGAGGGGAAAAGGGGGGGGTATTAGGGTAGCAATGGGGGGGGGTGAGAGTGTGTGTTTTTTGTCAATTTGGTTTGGTGAGGCAATAAAATGGTGTCGTCTGTACATTTTGTATTGCAGAAGCACCCCCTCTTCCTTCCCTGGTCTGGATCCTTGGCCACTCTTATGTGTATTGGGGAGCCCGACGAGCGGACGCGAGATGGAACGGGAGACAGCTAGGTTTTGAGAAGGACCTGGCTCTCGTGCGATGGCTCGGTGTTCGGGGGTTAGGGTGGAACAGGGTGTTGCAGGAGGTGCATAGATACGCCCGGTTGGACAGACCTCCTGACATGTTAGTGTTGCATGCCGGGGGGAATGATTTGGGTGGGCGTCCTTTTCGAATCTTGATAAAGGACATCAAACATGATTTGTTACGGTTATGGGTGTCGTTTCCAGGTCTAACGATAGTCTGGTCGGAGATAGTAGCGAGAAAGAGTTGGCAGAAAGCGCGGTCAGTTGACAGGTTGAACAAGGCGCGGGCGAAGGTTAATAGGGCGATCTCGAAGTTTGTTAGTCGGAACGGGGGTATAGCAATACGGCATGTTGAGTTGGAAAGGACGGAAGAGGAATTTTGGTTGGCTGACGGGGTACACCTTAATGCGGTGGGAACTGACTTATGGGCTCTTGGCTTGCAGGGAGGTATTGAGAGGGCCCTTTGGTTGCGGGGGGTCTCAGGCACTTGAAGGGTTTCAAGGTGCCTTCGTTGTGGTGTTGTTTATTGGTGGGTCCTTGAAGTTGGTTTAAAATTGGTTGTTTGGTTATCTTGCAATCTCGAGATAATCGTCTCCATGCTTCAAATGCTCTTAAAACCCATTTCTAAGGCATTTCGCGCATAAATGAAATGAACACATTTTTCTTTAAAACTATAACAGATGCAAGCTTGTCCTGTTTGGTGGAGATGATATTTAATAAAATAAGTAGAAATCCACTAAAAGTTTTGTTTGGTTATCTTGCAATCCCGAGATAATCGTCTCCATGCTCCAAATCCATTTTAAAGCCATTTTTAAGGCATTTTGCGCATACATGAAATGAACACATTTTTCTCCAAAACTATAACAGATGCAAGCTTGTCCTGTTTGGTGGAGATAATATTTAATAAAATAAGTAGAAATCTACTAAAAGTTTCGTTTGTTTATATTGCCATCCTGAGATAATCGTCTCCATGCTCCAAATCCATTTTTGTATATATGCAGCAGAGCAGTATGCGTGTCTATATGTATGTATATATGCAGCAGAGCAGTATGCGTGTCTGTATGTATGTATATATGCAGCAGAGCAGTATGCGTGTCTATATGTATGTATATATGCAGCAGAGCAGTATGCGTGTCTATATGTATGTATATATGCAGCAGAGCAGTATGCGTGACTATATGTATGTATATATGCAGCAGAGCAGTATGCGTGACTATATGTATGTATATATGCAGCAGAGCAGTATGCGTGTCTATATGTATGTATATATGCAGCAGAGCAGTATGCGTGTCTATATGTATGTATATATGCAGCAGAGCAGTATGCGTGTCTATATGTATGTATATATGCAGCAGAGCAGTATGCGTGACTATATGTATGTATATATGCAGCAGAGCAGTATGCGTGTCTATATGTATGTATATATGCAGCAGAGCAGTATGCGTGTCTATATGTATATATATATGCAGCAGAGCAGTATGCGTGTCTATATGTATGTATATATGCAGCAGAGCAGTATGCGTGACTATATGTATGTATATATGCAGCAGAGCAGTATGCGTGTCTATATGTATATATATATGCAGCAGAGCAGTATGCGTGTCTATATGTATGTATATATGCAGCAGAGCAGTATGCGTGACTATATGTATGTATATATGCAGCAGAGCAGTATGCGTGTCTATATGTATGTATATATGCAGCAGAGCAGTATGCGTGTCTATATGTATGTATATATGCAGCAGAGCAGTATGCGTGTCTATATGTATGTATATATGCAGCAGAGCAGTATGCGTGTCTGTATGTATGTATATATGCAGCAGAGCAGTATGCGTGTCTATATGTATGTATATATGCAGCAGCGCAGTATGCGTGTCTATATGTATGTATGTATGCAGCAGAGCAGTATGCGTGTCTATATGTATGTATATATGCAGCAGAGCAGTATGCGTGTCTATATGTATGTATATATGCAGCAGAGCAGTATGCGTGTCTATATGTATGTATATATGCAGCAGAGCAGTATGCGTGTCTATATGTATGTATATATGCAGCAGAGCAGTATGCGTGTCTATATGTATGTATATATGCAGCAGAGCAGTATGCGTGTCTATATGTATGTATATATGCAGCAGAGCAGTATGCGTGTCTGTATGTATGTATATATATATATATGCAGCAGAGCAATATGCGTGTCTGTCTGTATGTATGCATGTATGTATGCAGCAGAGCAGTATGCGTGTCTGTATGTATGCATGTATGTATGCAGCAGAGCAGTATGCGTGTATGTATGTATGCATGTATGTATGCAGCAGAGCAGTATGCGTGTCTGTCTGTATGTATGTATGCAGCAGAGCAGTGTGTGTGTGTGTCTGTATGTATGTATGCAGCAGAGCAGTGTGTGTGTGTGTCTGTATGTATGTATGCAGCAGAGCAGTATGTGTGTGTCTGTCTATATGTATGTATGTAGCAGAGCAGTGTGTGTGTCTGTCTATATGTATGTATGCAGCAGAGCAGTATGTGTGTGTCTGTATGTATGTATGTATGCAGCATAGCAGTGTGTGTCTCTGTATGTATGCATGTATGATGTGTATCTATGTATGTCAGTGTATATGACTGTATAGATTTGTCTGTTTATATGTATTTTTGTGAGTTTGTCTTTAAATATGTATATGTACGTGTATGTATCTGTGTATGTGTGTGTGTCTCCGTGTTTATGGGGCCCACTGGGACTCTTCCGCCCGGGGCCCACAAAAACCTGGAGCCGGCCCTGCCTGCGGTGATGAAGTCCCGCCATCCCGACCTCAGCGCTGTCACTGTCCTCCATGGCCGCCGCTTGTCACATCACCTCTCGCTTCCGACCCGAGACTGACTAGCGGTGACGTCACGGGCCTCTCGCGATTCTTGGCTGTGAAGGCGGCAGTCATTGAACTTAGTGACAGGGGCTGTCAGCAGTGCTGGAGATCAGCGCAGGTAATGTACCTCGCTGACAGCAGCACTTGTCATGCCCTGCAGTGACCTGGGCTGACCCATTGATGTTAGCTCAGGTCACTGCACTGCTCTCCCAGCCAATGGGGAACATCCTGCTCTTCATTGACTGGGACAGTGTGGATCGTCATGGCAACCCCTTGGATTACAGCAGACCTGGATTTGTTTTTCATTCTAATAAATTGGTTAAAGAGGGAATGTTTTGGGGAGTGTTTTTTCAAATAAAAATGTGTTTGTCGTCTATTTTTTTTTATTACTGACTGGGTTGGTGATGTCGGGTATCTGATAGACGCCTGACCTCACCAACCCCAGGGCTTGATGCCAGGTGACATTACACATCTGGTATTAACCCCATATATTACCCCGTTTGCCACCGCACCAGGGCGCGGGATGAGCTGGGGCGAAGCACCAGGATTGGCGCATCTAATGGATGCGCCACTTCTGGGGCGGCTGCGGCCTGCTATTTTTAGGCTGGGGAGAGTCCAATAACCATGGACCTCCCTAGTCTGAGAATATCAGGCCCCAGCTGTCTGCTTTACCTTGGCTGGTGATCCAATTTTGGGGGACCCCTACGTGTTTTTTTTTTTAATTATTTATTTAATTTAAAATAACAGCGTGGGGTGCCCTCAGTTTTGGATTACCAGCCAAGGTGAGGTTGCCAGCTGTGGTCTGCAGGCTGCAGCCGTCTGCTTTACCCTAGCTGGCTACAAAACTAGGGGGAACCCTACGTCATTTTTTTTTTTCATTTTTTTGGCTAAATACAAAGCTAAGCACCCCTTAGTGCCACATGAAAGGCACCAAAGCGTGCTCCACTTTTTCTCCACTTTTTCTCCACTTTTTCTCCACTTTTTCTCCACTTTTTTCTCCACTTTTTCTCCACTTTTTCTCCACTTTTTTCTCAACTTTTTCTCAACTTTTTCTCCACTTTTTCTCCACTTTTTCTCCACTTTTTCCTCCACTTTTTCTCCACTTTTTCTCCACTTTTTCTCCACTTATTCTCCACTTATTCTCCACTTTTTCTCCACTTTTTCTCCACTTTTTCTCCACTTTTTCTCCACTTTTTCTCCACTTATTCTCCACTTTTTCTCCACTTATTCTCCACTTTTTCTCCACTTTTTCTCCACTTTTTCTCCACTTTTTCTCCATTTTTTCTCCACTTATTCTCCACTTTTTCTCAACTTTTTCTCCACTTTTTTCTCCACTTTTTCTCCACTTTTTCTCCACTTTTTCTCCACTTTTTCTCCACTTTTTCTCCACTTTTTCTCCACTTTTTTCTCCACTTTTTCTCCACCTTTTCTCAACCTTTTCTCAACCTTTTCTCAACTTTTTCTCCACTTTTTCTCCACTTTTTCTCCACTTTTTCTCCACTTATTCTCCACTTATTCTCCACTTTTTCTCCACTTATTCTCCACTTTTTCTCCACTTTTTCTCCACTTTTTCTCCACTTTTTCTCCACTTTTTCTCCATTTTTTCTCCACTTATTCTCCATTTTTTCTCCACTTATTCTCCACTTTTTCTCCACTTTTTCTCCATTTTTTCTCCACTTTTTCTCCACTTTTTCTCCACTTTTTCTCCACTTTCTCCACTTTTTTCTCCACTTTTTTCTCCACTTTTTCTCCACTTTTTCTCCACTTGTTCTCCACTTTTTCTCCACTTTTTCTCCACTTTTTCTCCACTTTTTCTCCACTTATTCTCCACTTATTCTCCACCTTTTCTCAACCTTTTCTCAACCTTTTCTCCACTTTTTCTCCACTTTTTCTCCACTTTTTCTCCACTTTTTCTCCACTTTTTTCTCCATTTTTTCTCCACTTTTTCTCCACTTATTCTTCACTTTTTCTCCACTTTTTTCTCCACTTATTCTCCACTTTTTCTCCACTTTTTCTCCACTTATTCTCCACTTTTTCTCCACTTTTTCTCCACTTTTTCTCCACTTTTTCTCCACTTTTTTCTCCACTTTTTTCTCCACTTTTTCTCCACTTTTTCTCCACTTTTTCTCCACTTTTTCTCCACTTTTTCTCCACTTTTTCTCCATTTTTTCTCCGTTCTTTTTCTATGGTCGGTCTACCCATTAGCTCTGCCATGCATACTGTAGCTCTACACCTACTGCACATGTTACTTTGATTGACATCTCTTTCGTACCAGAGCTGTCTAAGCCTACTCTGACCCCATATTTGTCATTACTATATTGTCCTTGTACTGTATTATGACATTTGTATCATGTGTTTCATTTCTTGCTGTGTTGCAATTTTTTTGCTGCATCCCAATTGTACCTCTACATTGTTCGAGTTTATGTTATTGCTCTCTCACTCTTATGTGATACTGATTATTGTCATTTTTCATGATTACATGCAGATAAGTCCAATCTGACGAAGGCTCAGGCCGAAACGTCATTTGTAACTTGTTTTGGACAAAAACATATATGCTTATGAAAAAAATGTTTTTCTTAATACGGACCAATAAAGAGTGATTTTGCATTACTATCCGTTGTGACTTACTGACTTAGTCTGGGAGATTTAGAGTGCCGAGGTTACTCACTAATTTTATCTATTATTACCTCTGAGCATCTATATACCAGTGAGCAGAGCTTCCTCTACAGTAGTTCTCCTGATTAGGCATGCCCTTACCTCATGAGCAGGGCATTGCAGCTTTGGTAGCAACTATTACGACATGGACTCTGCTGCTGTGGACCCGGGGAGAGTGAGTGCAGATTCATTGCACCCACACTCCTCACATGAAGGGTCCGCACTCCTAGAAAATGGGGGATACGTTCCCTGAGTGTCTCCCCCCATATTCTAGACGGTCCAGAGTCGTCGTGGGACCCCTTTATTTTTTTTCTTACAATAAATTGGTGAAAGAGGAAATGTTTTGGGGACTGTTTTTTCAAATAAATTTCTTTTGTCGATTTTTTTTTTTTGTTAGTACTGACAGTTTATGATGTTGGGTATCTAATAGACGCCATGACATCACAAACTGCTGGGCTTGATCTCAGGTGACTTTACAGCTAGTATCAACCCGATTTATTACCCCGTTTGCCACTGCACCAGGGCACGGGATGAGCTGGGGTGAAGCGCCAGGATTGGCGCATCTAGTGGATGCGCCACGTCTGGGGTGCCTGCGGCCTGCTATTTTTAGGCTGTGAAGGCCCAATAACTATGGACCTTCCCACCCTGAGAATACCAGACCACAGCTGTCCGCTTTACCTTGGCTGGTGATCCAATTTGGGGGAGACCCTACTTTTATTGTGTAATTATTAATATTTATAAAATAATTATAAAAAAGAGCCTGAGGGGACCTCCACATTGGATCCCCAACCACGGTAAAGCTGCCAGCTGTGGTTTTCAGGCTACAGCCGTCTGCTTTACCCTAGCTGGCTATCAAAAATGGGGGGACCCAATGTCATTTTTTTTTTAACTATTTTTTAAATAGAAAAAATTAATGGGCTTCCCTGTATTTTGATTGCCAACCAAGGTATCGGCAGGCAGACTGGGGTGGCAACCCATAGCTGTCTGCTTTATCTGCGCTGAGAATCAAAAATACCGCGGAGCGCTACGTCATTTTTTTAAAGATTTATTTTTACAGCACTGTGATGTCCAGCAATCAAAATACAGGGAAGCCCATTTTGTTTTTAGTTATTTAAATAAATAATTAAAAAAATATATATGGGCTCCCGCTGCATTTTTTGTATTGCTAGGTAAGGGTAATCCAAGCAGCTACTGGCTGCTAACCCCCACTGCTTGATGTTACCTTCACTGGCAATGGAAAATCCAGGGAAGCATTTTTTATTTTTTTTGCCAAAAAACTACAAAAAAAAGGACGTGAGCTTCGCCATATTTTTGTATGCTAGCCAGGTATAGCAGGCAGGTGCTGGAAGAGTTGGATACAGCACCTGAAGATGGCGCTTCTATGAAAATACCATTTTCTGAGGCGACTGCAGACTGCAATTCGCAGCAGTGGTGCCCAGAAATCTCAGGCCAACCTGTGCTGCGGATTCCAATCCCCAGCTGCCTAGTTGTACCTGGCTGGACACAAAAATGGGGCGAAGCCTACGTCATTTGTTTTCTAATTATTTCATGAAATTCATGAAATAATAGAAAAAGGGCTTCCCTTTATTTTTGTCTCCCAGCCGGGTACAAATAGGCAACTGGGGGTTGGGGGCAGCCGTACCTGCCTGCTGTACCTGGCTAGCATACAAAAATATAGCGAAGCCCACATAATTTTTTCAGGGGGCAAAAAACTTCTGCATACAGTCCTGGATGGAGTATGCTGAGCCTTGTAGTTCTGCAGCTGCTGTCTGTCTGTATGGAGAAGAGCAGACAGCATCTGCAGAATTACAAGGCTCAGCATACTCCATCCAGGACTGTATGCAGAATTTTTTTTCCCACCAAAAAAATGACGTGGGCTTCGCCATATTTTTGTATGCTAGCCAGGTACAGCAGGCAGCCACGGGCTGCCTCCAACCCCCAGTTGCCTATTTGTACCCGGCTGGGAACCAAAAATATAGGGAAGCCCGTTTTTTTTAATTATTTCACTTATTTCATGAAATAATTAAAAAACAAATGACGTGGGCTTCACCCCATTTTTGTGTCCAGCCGGGTACAACTAGGCAGCTGGGGATTGGAATCCGCAGCACAGGTTAGCCCGAGGTTTCTGGGCGCCTCTGCTGCGAATTTCAGTCCGCAGCCGTCCCAGAAAATGGCGCTCTCATAGAAGCGCCATCATCTGGAGCTGTATCCAACTCTTCCAACAGCCCTGTAGCCGGGTGGCTTGTTGGGTAATCATGAGTTAATACTGGCTTTGTTTTACTAGCCAGTATTAAGCCAGAGATTCTTAATGTCAGGCACGTTTGACCCGGCCATTAAGAATCTCCAATAAATACACAGACACATTAGAGACTCCATCTTTATTACCCCCTGTCAGCCCTCCACGATCCTGCTCTTCTGTCTTCTTTCTTTCTAGTGTAGTAGTAGTGACGATTGTAGTGAGGATTAGTTTACCCACCTCATCACTTGGGGCTGGGGAACCTCATCCTAACTACAATCATCACTACAAACGGGAAGCAGGGTGCAGATCAGTGCTGGCTGTCAGCGGTAACAGCGGTAAAGGCCCCGTCACACTAAGCAACTTACCAGCGATCCCAGCAACGATAGGGATCGCTGGTAAGTTGCTAGGAGGTTGCTGGTGAGATGTCACACTAGCGACGCTCCAGCGATCCCACCAGCAACCTGACCTGGCAGGGATCGCTGGAGCGTGGCTACACGAGTTGCTGATGAGCTCACCAGCAACCAGTGACCAGCCCCCAGCGCCGCGTGGAAGATGCTGCGCTTGGTAACTAAGGTAAATATCAGGTAACCAACCCGATATTTACCTTGGTTACCAGCGCACGCAGCTACACGTGCAGAGAGCAGGGAGCAGCGCACACTGAGCGCTGGCTCCCTGCTCTCCTAGTTACAGCACACATGGGGTTAATTACCCGATGTGTGCTGCAGCTACATGTGCACAGAGCAGGGAGCAGCGCACAATGCTTAGCGCTGGCTCCCTGCTCTCAGACGCTGACACGCGTTACCATAGCAACGGTGCTCTCGGAGCCGCGGTTAGCGGTGACGTCACCGCTAACTGCGTTGCTATGGCAACCTCCGTTAATGACCGGCTGTGTCAGCCGGTCCCTAACGGAACGCGGACCGTGTGCTAGAGCATGTCGCCGGTACACGGCGATACACACATGTGCACCGTGTACCGGAGAGATGCACTCGCAGGTCCTACATGACTCGTCATAGTCATGTGACCAGTCTGTAGCCAATGAGATAATAGCCACGTGACTGGTCACATGGCTATTTTGACGTCACGATAGGTCCTGCTTCTCTGCTGGCAGTGCAGGTCACCGGGAGGGTTCAGTGATCATCGGATGGAATAGCGGCAGGAGACAGAGTGCAGAAGGGATCGCGGGGACCGGTAAGTGTTATGGCAATGTTTATTAACTGTTTGTGTACATTTATAATGCATTTTTATGTGTTTGTGATTGCCTCCCATTATAGCCTATTGGTTCGAGTTCGGTTCGTCGAACGTTCGACGTTCGACCCCCGTTCGGCGAACCGACCTCGAGCCGAACCGCGACCGGTTCGCTCATCTCTAGTTGTGGGTTCGACTCTGAGGCAAGGCCCATGGACTTTGTATGGCTGCATGTAATTGCCTAGTCCAATTGATTGCTTTGCCTATGAGTTTCTATTGGATTTATAGGCCAGGTAATGTCTTTTGCTTTTGTTTGGCCATGTTGTGTGCGCAGTCACTAGGATTATGTGAATTAATGTAGAATCAGTTTTCCACTTCTCTGTGTTGGTGTATTTGTAGGCTCTTTGCTTGGGCTACAAGAGGTTGTGGGTTCGACTCTGGGGCAAGGCCCATGGGCTTTGTATGGCTGCATGTATTTGCCTAGTCTAATGGACTGTGTTGCCTATGAGTTTCCATTGGATTGATAGGCCAGGTATTTTCTTTTGTTTGGCCATGTTGTGTGCGCAGTCACTAGGATTATGTGAATTAATGTAGAGTCAGGTTCACATTTCTCTGTGGTGATGTAGTTGTAGGCTCTTTGCTAGAGCTGCGAGAGGTTGTGAGTTCAACTTTGAGGCAAGGCCCATGGACTTTGTATGGCTGCATGTTATTGCCTAGTCCAATGGACTATGTTACCTATGAGTTTCAATTGGAATGATAGGCCAGGTACTGTCTTTTGCTTTTGTTTGGCCATGTTGTGTGCGCAGTCACTAGGATTATGTGAATTAATGTAGAGTCAGTTTCACACTTCTCTGTGTTGCTGTAGTGGTAGGCTTTTTTCTTGGGCTGCGAGAGGTTGTGAGTTCGACTCTGAGGCAAGGCCCATGGACTTTGTATGGCTGCATGTTATTGCCTAGTCCAATGGACTATGTTACCTATGAGTTTCAATTGGAATGATAGGCCAGGTACTGTCTTTTGCTTTTGTTTGGCCATGTTGTGTGCGCAGTCACTAGGATTATGTGAATTAATGTAGAATCATTCTCCTACTTCTCTGAGTTGGTGTAGTGGTAGGCTCTTTGCTTGGGCTGCGAGCAGTTGTAGTTTGACTCTGAGGCAAAGCCCATGGACTTTGTATGGCTGCATGTAATTGCCTAGTCCAATGGACTATGTTGTCTATGAGTTTCCATTGGATTGATAGGCCAGGGACTGTCTATTGCTTTTGTTTGGCCATGTTGTGTGCGCAGTCACTAGGATTATGTGAATTTATGTTGAGTCAGTTTCGCACTTCTCTGTGTTGGTGTAGTGGTAGGCTCTTTGCTTGGGCTTTGAGAGGTAGTGGTTTTGATTTTGAGGCAAGGCCCATGGACTTTGTATGGCTGCATGTTATTGCCTAGTCCAAAGGATTGCGTTGCCTATGAGTTTCCATTGGATTAATATGCCAGGTACTGTCTTTTGCTTTTGTTTGGCCATGTTGTGTGCGCAGTCACTAGGATTATGTGAATTAATGTAGAGTCATTCACCTACTTCTCTGTGTTGGTGTAGTGGTAGTCTCTTTGCTTAAGCTGCGAGAGGTTGTGGGTTCGACTCTGAGGCTAGGCCCATGGAGTTTGTATGGCTGCATGTAATCGCCTAGTTCAATTGACTGTGTTGCCTATGAGTTCCCATCGGATTGATAGGCCAGGTACTGTCTTTTGCTTTTGTTTGGCCATGTTGTGTGCGCAGTCACTAGGATTATGTGAACTAATGTAAACTTAGTTTCCAACTTCTCTGTGTTGGTGTAGTGGTAGGCTCTTTGCTTGGGCTGTGAGAAATTGTGGGTTTGACTCTGCGGCAAAGCCCATGGACTTTGTATGACTGCATGTAATTGCCTAGTCCAATGGACTATGTTGCCTATGAGTTTCCATTGGATTGATAGGCCAGGTACTGCCTTTTGCTTTTGTTTGACCATGTTGTGTGCGCAGTCACTAGGGTTATGGGAATTAATGTAGAGTCAGTTTCCCACTTCTCTGTGTTGGTGTAGTGGTAGGCTCTTTGCTTGGGCTGCGAGAGGTTGTGGGTTCGACTCTAATGCAAGGCTCATGGACTTTGAATGGCTGCATGTAATTGCTTAGTCCAATGGACTGTGTTGCCTATGAGTTTCTATTGGATTGATAGGCCAGTTACTGTCTTTTGTTTTCGTTTGGCCATGTTGTGTGCGCAGTCACTAGGATTATGTGAATTAATGTAGAGTCAGGTTTACATTTCTCTGTGTTGGTGTAGTGGTAGGCTCTTTGCTTGAGCTGCGAGAGGTTGTGAGTTCAACTTTGAGGCAAGGCCCATGGACTTTGTATGGCTGCATGTAATTGCCTAGTCCAATTGATTGCTTTGCCTATGAGTTTCTATTGGATTGATAGGCCAGGTACTGTCTTTTGCTTTTGTTTGGCCATGTTGTGTGCGCAGTCACTAGGATTATGTGAATTAATGTAGAGTCATTCACCTACTTCTCTGTGTTGGTGTAGTGGTAGTCTCTTTGCTTAAGCTGCAAGAGGTTGTGGGTTCGACTCTGAGGCAAGGCCCATGGTGTTTGTATGGCTGCATGTAATTGCCTATTTCAATTAACTGTGTTGCTTATGAGGTCCCATTGGATTGATAGGCCAGGTACTGTCTTTTGCTTTTGTTTGGCCATGTTGTGTGCGCAGTCACTAGGATTATGTGAACTAATGTAAACTCAGTTTCCAACTTCTCTGTCTTGGTGTAGTGGTAGGCTCTTTGCTTGGGCTGCGAGAGGTTGTGGGTTTGACTCTGAGGCAAAGCCCATGGACTTTATATGGCTGCATGTAATTGCCTAGTCCAATGGACTGTGTTGCCTTTGAGTTTCCATTGGATTGATTGGCCAGGTATTATCTTTTGTTTGGTTATGTTGTGTGCGCAGTCGGTAGGATTATGTGAATTAATGTAGAATCAGTTTCCCAGTTCTCTGTGTTGCTGTAGTGGAAGGCTCTTTGCTTAGCTGCATGAGGTTGTGGGTTTGACTCTGAGGCAAGGCCCATGGAGTTTGTATGGCTGCATGTAATTGCCTAGTTCAAGTAACTGTGTTGCCTATGAGTTCCCATTGGATTGATAGGCCAGGTACTGTCTTTTGCTTTCGTTTGGTCATGTTGTGTGCGCAGTCACTAGGATTATGTGAATTAATGTAGAGTCATTCTCTTCTCTGTGTTGGTGTAGTGGTAGGCTCTTTCCTTGGGTTACAAGAAGTTGTGGGTTTGACTTTGAGGCAAAGCCCATGGACTTTGTATGGTTGAATGTAATTGCCTAGTCCAATGGACTGTGTTGCCCATGAGTTTTCATTGAATGAATAGGCCAGGTATTGTCTTTTGTTTGGCCATGTTGTGTGCGCAGTCGGTAGGATTATGTGAATTAATGTAGAATCAGTTTCCCACTTCTCTGTGTTAGTGTAGTGGTAGGCTCTTTGCTTGGTTGCGAGAAGTTGTGGGTTTGACTCTGAGGCAAGGCCCATGGACTTTGTATGTCTCCATGTAATTGTCTAGTCCAATGGACTGTGTTGCCTATGAGTTTCCATTGGATTGATAGGCCAGGTACTGTCTTTTGCTTTTGTTTGGCCATGTTGTGTGCGCAGTCACTAGGATTATGTGAATTAATGTAGAAACGGTTTTCCACTTCTCTGTGTTGGTGTATTGGTAGGCTCTTTACCTTGGCTATGAGAGGTTGTGGGTTTGACTCTGGGGCAAGGCCCATGGGCTTTGTATGGCTGCATGTAATTGCCTAGTCCAATGTACTGTGTTACCTATGAGTTTCTGTTGGATTGATAGGCCACGTATTGTCTTTTGCTTTTGTTTGGCCATGTTGTGTGCGCAGTCACTAGGATTATGTTAATTAATGTAGAGTCGGTTTCCAACTTCTCTGAGTTGGTTTAGTGGTAGGCTCTTTGCTTGTTCTCCAAGAGGTTGTGGGTTCGACTCTGAGGCAATGCCCATGAACTTTACATGGCTGCATGTAAGTGCCTAGTCTAATGGACTGTGTTGCCTATGAGTTTCCATTGGATTGATAGGCCAGATAATGTCTTTTGCATTTGTTTGGCCATGTTGTGTGCGCAGTCACTAGGATTATGTGAATTAATGTAGAGTCATTCACCTACTTCTCTGTGTTGGTGTAGTGGTAGGCTCTTTGCTCTGGCTACGAGAGGTTGTGGGTTCGACTCTGGGGCAAGACCCATGGGCTTTGTATGGCTGCATGTAATTGCCTAGTCCAATGTACTGTGTTACCTATGAGTTTCCATTGGATTGATAGGCCAGGTACTGTCTTTTGCTTTTGTTTGGCCATGTTGTGTGCGCAGTCACTAGGATTATGTTAATTAATGTAGAGTCGGTTTCCAACTTCACTGAGTTGGTTTAGTGGTAGGCTCTTTGCTTGTTCTCCAAGAGGTTGTGGGTTCGACTCTGAGGCAAGGCCCATGAACTTTGTTTGGCTGCATGTAATTGCCTAGTCTAATGGACTGTGTTGCCTATGAGTTTCCATTGGATTGAATGGCCAGGTACTGTCTTTTGTTTTCGTTTGGCCATGTTGTGTGCGCAGTCACTAGGATTATGTGAATTAATGCTATTGGATTTTTCAAGTCAGTATTCACACAGCAGTTTCTGCTATTTCATGTATTCCCCTTACATAGTCACTGGTGTGCATACCTTATCTCCCCATAGTGATGTTTTTTTAGGTTTTTGCACCCAGTTCGGACTTAGAATGGTGTTCCAAACGTTATTCCTATTTGTTAGTATTTTTTCGTTTGTGAACCCTCCCCAACCACACCTATTGCCAATCCATATCATACGCATAAATAGCCTGGGTCTCAGCTTCCCATACACGGTAGGTTTTTTAACTGCATGAGAGGACACACACAAGCTAGGGACCCCAACGTAGAGAAATACTTTGGCGTAGTGTTGGGGCTCTATTGCATTGATCAATTCAGTAGCTAAATTTCTCTTGATTCATATGTTCATGGCAGTAATGCAGATTCCATTTTTCACATATTCACTCTTGCATATAGCTATTGAAATTTTCAAGTCAGTATTCACACTGCAGTTTCTGCTATTTCATGTATTCCCCTTACATAGTCACTGGTGTGCATACCTTATCTCCCCATAGTGCCTGGGATCTGACCCAGACACTAGCAGTTTTGCACTCCTACCCAAAACTGGCCTCCTCACTGAACTCACTACCTCCACGGTTCAACTCTAAACTGAACTTCAACTAACTGACTGGTTTTCCCACCTCCAGGCCTGTGAACTCCTTGGTGGGTGGGGCCAACCGCCTGGCTCCGCCCCACCTGGTGTGGACATCAGCCCCTGGAGGGAGGCAACAACGGTTTTGTGTCTGACTAGTGTAACTATCCGGGAAAGGGGGTGTGTGTGTGTTATGTCTGTGACTAACTGGCTAGTCCAGGGCGTCACCCTTGCACCCCCTTCTTGTGATGTGAAGGTGTGTAGTCAGTGCCTACGTGTAATTCCTGACACCACTCCTCTGGCTGACTTGGTGAGCTGTCACTGACTGGGTGGGGTGCAGTAATGGTGGATGCTGCTGCTGCTTGGATAGCATGTGTATCTACTGTGAACAGCTTATCAATGGTGGCAAAACGGGGCAGCTTAACCTCTTGCTCTCCGCAGTTCAACACTCTCACGCGCACTCTTCCCTTCCGTATTAATGAATAAAACTGTGATATAAATAGTATATAGATACCCCACAAATGCAGATAAAGGTAGGTTATGGGAAAAGGGAGAAGAGGGAAACAGGAAAATAGTGTAATAAAGTATACCTTCCAGGGGGGAGAGGAAATGGCAGCACAGCCAGTGGAGGTGAAGCAAGGGGAAGCCTGCAACTAAATTGTTGAGAGCATTATCACATGGTGACTGAGCCTGATTGTAACGGGAGCATAGAGGTGCCGATCCTGTCTTACCTGCGTTGGTGTAGAAGTGGGTTTCCAGTGGTGGAGTCAGCTGTGTGCAGTAGTGGCTGTGGGTTGTTTTATGTGCGACCGTAGTAATAGCTGCGCCCACTTCCTGTATGGGAGTGGAATGCAGTGAGGCTAATGGAACGCACGTCCACGTGCCGCGCCCCTGAAAGTAATACCGATCATTGAATACAAAAAAAATTCTCATACTACTGTATGGGGGTCCCTATATTTAATATGATATCCAAGCCACAGCATCCACCGTTACTTCACCACACCCATTCAGTGACAGCTCACCAAGTCAACCAGAGGAGTGGTGTAAGGAATTACACGTAGGCACTGACTCCACACCTTCACATCACAAGAAGCGGGTCCACAGGGTAGTGCAAGAATACGAGCAAGTCTTCAGCAAACATCCGCTAGACTTTGGGAGAATAAAAGGGGTCCATATTCATGGTTTAAGAACTTGGGTTCTAACGTGCCCAGAGTATGCTCCACTCTATGCTCCCTTTACAATCAGGCTCAGTCACCATGTGATAACGCTCTCAACTCTTTAGTTGCAGGCTTCCTTTTGCTTCACCTCCACTGGCTGTGCTGCCATTTCCTCTCACCCCCAGAAGGTATACTTTATTACACTATTTTCCTCTTTCCCTGTTCCCCCTTTTCCCATAACCTACCTTTATTTACAATTGTGGGGTATCTATATGATATTTACATCATAGTTTTATTCATTAGTGCGGAAGGGAAGAGTGCCCGTGAGAGTGTTAAACTGCGGAGAGCAGGAGGTTAAGCTGCCCCGACTTGCCACCATTGATAAGCTGTTCACAGTAGATACACATGCTATCCAAGTAGCAGCATCCACTATTACTGCACCCCACCCAGTCAGTGACTGCTCACCAAGTCAGCCAGAGGAGTGGTGTAAGGAATTACACGTAGGCACTGACTCCACACCTTCACATCACAAGAAGCGGGTCCACAGGGTAGTGCAAGAATACGAGCGAGCAAGTCTTCAGCAAACATCCGCTAGATTTTGGGGGAATAAAAGGGGTCCAACACTACATCCCCACAGGTGCACACCCACCCATCAAAGAGAGCTATAAGCCAATACCACCTTCACATTACCAGTGTACCAAGGACATGTTGAGCAACATGAAGGCGGCTGGGGTTATCCGTGACAGTTGTAGCCTTTGGGCAGCTCCGTTGGTCCTGTTAAAGAAGAAGGACAGCACCACTCCCCCGTATTGAGGAATCGCTAGCTGCATTGAGAACTGCAAATTATTTTTCTACCCTTGATCTCACTAGTCACTATTGGCTAGTGTCCGTTGCTGAGGCAGACCGGGGGAAGACCGCCTTTGCCACCCCTATGGCGCTGGAGGTCGGCAGACTGTTGTTCAAAAGCAGTGTCTGACGAACAAATTTGCTTCATCCTGAGGAACTGGCCAGTCGGTACGGCCCGGATGGTGGAGGGGGTATGAGCAGAAGAAGCATGCAGCAGTGCGTTGACTGATGTTTCCTTCCTATGGACGTCGGTCTGAACAATTCGCTCAGAACCGAATGAAATTTTAATATCCAGGAAGTCAACGCAACTGCTGCTATGCTTATGCGTCAATCTGATGTTAAAGGTGTTGTTATTAAGTTCCTCCATAAATGTCTCGAGCTGCTCCACAGTGCCCTGCCAAAAAATCAAAATATCATCAATATACCTTAGCCAGCACTGCACATGGGCGCCAGCCCCTGCACCTCCGTCACCAAAAACCAACCAATCCCAGTACCTCTGCCTTCTATCTAGGTGCCTTGAGTTATGTCCTGTAAACTGTCACAGCGACCCAGACACACATGTGTAGTAGGGGAATATCCCTGCTGAGATGCCAGTGCTAGAGCACTCGTTTGCTGTGGAGTTGAACGCTATGTGAGCAGTTCTTACCTTCAATGAGCAGAAGTCTCTTTTTTCAGATTTCAATATCTCTGTGGGTATCTGGCAGAAATATGGAATACTCTTTACTGCTAAGACCCTGTACACCACTCCCACTAAAGGGGGCTTTACACGCTGCGACATCGCTAATGCGGAGTCGTTGGGGTCACGGAATTTGTGACGCACATCCGGCCGCATTAGCGATGTTGCTGCGTGTGACACCGATGAGCGATTTTGCATCGTTGCAAAAACGTGCAAAATCGCTCATCGGTGACATGGGTCTCCATTCTCGATTATCGTTACTGCAGCAGTAACGATGTAGTTCGTCGCTCCTGCGGCAGCACACATCACTCCGTGTGACACCGCAGAAACGAGGAACCTCTCCTTACCTGCCTCCCAGCCGCTATGAGGAAGGAAGGAGGTGGGCGGGATGTTCCGGCCACTCATCTCCGCCCCTCCGCTGCTATTGGGCGGTCGCTCAGTGACGTCGCTGTGACGCCGCACGGACCGCCCCCTTAGAAAGGAGGCGGTTCGCCGGTCACAGCGACGTCGCCGGTCAGGTAAGTATGTGTGACGGGTCTGGTCGGTGTTGTGCGGCATGGGCAGCGATTTGCCCGTGTCGCGCAACAGATGGGGCGGGTACCCACACTAGCGATATCGGGACCGATATCGCAGTGTGTAAAGTAGCCTTTAGTCACATGACCAAGACTGTATCTGTGTCCCTACAACACACTTGAGACAAATGTGTGTGTGAGCCTGCATTGTGGGGTATATATAATATATTATAGAGCTGGGAAGGATCATTCTAAGCAGTGAGCTGTTCCAGTATTTGTAGGAAAATACCCAGTAGAAGCATCAAACACAGCAGCTTAAGCAAAGAGACTACCACTACACCAACACAGAGAATTAGGTGAATGACTCTACATTAATTCACATAATCCTAGTGACTGCGCACACAACATGGCCAAACAAAAGCAAAAGACAGTACCTGGTCTATTAATCCAATGGAAACTCATAGGCAACGCAATCCTTTGGACTAGGCAATAACATGCAGCCATACAAAGTCCATGGGCCTTGCCTCAGAGTCAAAACCACTACCTCTCAAAGCCCAAGCAAAGAGCCTACCACTACACCAACACAGAGAAGTAGGAGAATGATTCTACATTAATTCACATAATCCTAGTGACTGCGCACACAACATGGCCAAACAAAAGCAAAAGACAGTACCTGGCCTATCATTCCAATTGAAACTCATAGGTAACATAGTCCATTGGACTAGGCAATAACATGCAGCCATACAAAGTCCATGGGCCTTGCCTCAGAGTCGAACTCACAACCTCTCGCAGCCCAAGAAAAAAGCCTACCACTACAGCAACACAGAGAAGTGTGAACCTGACTCTACATTAATTCACATAATCCTAGTGACTGCGCACACAACATGGCCAAACAAAAGCAAAAGACAGTACCTGGCCCATCAATCCAATGGAAACTCATAGGCAACACAGTCCATTGGACTAGACAATTACCTGGAGACATACAAAGTCCATGGGCCTTGCCTCAGAGTCAAACCCACAACCTCTCGCAGCCAAGCAAAGAGCCTACCACTACACCAACACAGAGAAGTGGGAAACTGATTCTACATTAATTCACATAATCCTACCGACTGCGCACACAACATGGCCAAACAAAAGAAAATACCTGGCCTATCAATCCAATGGAAACTCATAGGCAACACAGTCCATTAGACTAGGCAAATACATGCAGCCATACAAAGCCCATGGGCCTTGCCCCAGAGTCGAACCCACAACCTCTTGTAGCCCAAGCAAAGAGCCTACAAATACACCAACACAGAGAAGTGGAAAACTGATTCTACATTAATTCACATAATCCTAGTGACTGCGCACACAACATGGCCAAACAAAAGCAAAAGACATTACCTGGCCTATAAATCCAATAGAAACTCATAGGCAAAGCAATCAATTGGACTAGGCAATTACATGCAGCCATACAAAGTCCATGGGCCTTGCCTCAGAGTCGAACCCACAACCTCTTGTAGCCCAAGCAAAGAGCTTACAACTACACCAACACAAAAAAGTAGGAAGCTGCGTCTACATTAATTTACATATTCCTAGCGACTGCGCACACAACATGGCCAAACAAAAGCAAAAGACATTACCTGGCCTATCAAGCCAATGGAAACTCATAGGCAACACAGTCCATTGGACTAAACAATTACATGCAGCCATACAAAGTCCATGGGCTTTGCCTCAGAGTCAAACCCACAATTTCTCGCAGCCCAAGCAAAGAGCCTACCACTACACCAACACAGACAAGTTGGAAACTGAGTTTACATTAGTTCACATAATCCTAGTGACTGTGCACACAACATGGCGAAACAAATGCAAAAGACATTATCTGGCCTATCAATCCAATGGAAACTCATAGGCAACACAGTCCATTAGACTAGGCAAATACATGCAGCCATACAAAGTTCATGAGCCTTGCCTCAGAGTCGAACCCACAACCTCTTGGAGAACAAGCAAAGAGCCTACCACTAAACCAACACAGAGAAGTTGGAAACTGATTCTACATTAATTCACATAATCCTACCGACTGCGCACACAACATGGCTAAACAAAAGCAAAAGACAGTACCTGGCTTATCAATCCAATGGAAACTCATAGGCAACACAGTCCATTGGACTAGGCAATTACATGCAGCCATAAAAAGTCCATGGGCCTTGCCTCAGAGTCAAACCCACAACCTCTCGCAGCCCAAGCAAAGAGCCTAACACTACACCAACACAGAGAAATGTGAAACTGACTCTACATTAATTCACATAATCCTAGTGACTGCGCACACAACATGGCCAAACGAAAGCAAAAGTCAATACCTGGCCTATCAATCCAATGGAAACTCATAGGCAACAAAGTCCATTGGACTAGGCAATTACATGCAGCCATAAAAAGTCCATGGGCCTTGCCTCAGAGTCAAACCCACAACCTCTCACAGCCCAAGCAAAGAGCCTACCACTACACCAACAAAGAGAAATGTGAAACTGACTCTACATTAATTCACATATTCCTAGTGACTGCGCACACAACATGGCCAAACAAAAGCAAAAGAAAGCACCTGGCCTATCAATCCAATGGAAACTCATAGGTAATGCAGTCCATTGGACTATGCAATTACATGCAGCCATACAAAGTCCATGGGCCTTGCCTCAGAGTCGAACTCACAACCTCTCGCAGCCCAACAAAAAAGCCTACCACTTCAGCAACACAGAGAAGTATGAAACTGTCTCTACATTAACTCACATAATCCTAGTGACTGCGCACAAAACATGGCCAAACGAAAACAAAAGACAGTACCTGGCCTATCAATCCATTGGACTAGGCAATTACATGCAGCCATACAAAGTCCATGGGCCTTGCCTCAGAGTCGAACCCACAACCTCTTGTAGCCCAAGCAAAGAGCCTACCACTACACCAACACAGAGAAGAGCGAAACTGACTCAACATAAATTCACATAATCCTAGTGACTGCGCACACAACATGGCCAAACAAAAGCAAAAGACAGTCCCTGGCCTATCAATCCAATGGAAACTCATATACAACATAGTCCATTGGACTAGGCAATTACATGCAGCCATACAAAGTCCATGGGCCTTGCCTCAGAGTCAAACCCACAACCTCTGGCAGAACAAGCAAAGAGCTTACAACTACACCAACACAAAAAAGTAGGAAGGTGCGTCTACATTAATTCACATATTCCTAGAGACTGCGCACACAACATGGCCAAACAAAAGCAAAAGACATTACCTGGCCTATCAAGCCAATGGAAACTCATAGGCAACACAGTCCATTGGACTAAACAATTACATGCAGCCATACAAAGTCCATGGGCTTTGCCTCTGAGTCAAACCCACAATTTCTCGCAGCCCAAGCAAAGAGCCTACCACTACACCAACACAGACAAGATGGAAACTGAGTTTACATTAAGAACCTATAAAGATGTGAGTGAACCAGCCAATATAAAAGTATATAATCTTTATTGAAAAATTTGTTAAAAGACAAACACATAAAACAGACAATGATGAGGACACATACAATTAACCTCAGGTGAACCAAAATATACAAGCAATAAATAGCATAAGTGCATAATGGTCATGTATCGGAAAAAAAGTGCACCAAAAAAGGGGTGCTGTCCAAGTTTCTTTGAAGAGCCAATAGTCTTTAGGTAGATGAAGAGTGTCCCAAAGAACACCAATAAGGTGGAACTATATTAAATTTCAAGCTAAACAAAGCTTTTTTCTTCATTCAAGACTAAATGTATGAGAGCCACAATCCTATTGCTACAAAACGTGGCATATAACAGGGGAAACAAAGAATACATGTGTCTATGATATTAACAGGATATAATCCTATAAGATGCAAACATAATAGTTTATAAAAAGCAAATCCTGAATGGATCAGGTGGTATAACCACAAGAATGTTTCCAAATGCCTACAGTCCCAAACAGGGGAGAAGCAGGATCTCAACCATACATATAAAGAAAAGGCAGAAACTGACACAAGTGTCAAAATATAACACTTTTTTCACAGGGCTGGACTAGGAGGCCATATTCCCAGTGTTATAATCAGATAGAAGGGCGGAATGGCTGCATTACCACAGTACTATACCTTTACAAGGAAACAGAGTCAGCCATAGGACCGACCCAAACACTGTGGTGAATCCACAAAAACACACACCAGAAGGGTGTTACAGGGCCCAGACTAAAAAGCCATATTCCCAGTACTATAGCCCACAGAAAGGCAGCATGGCTGCAATACCACAGTAATTTGCCCCTACAAGGGAACAAAGTCAGCCATAAGAACCAACCTTAGCACTGAGTGGCAAGCCCACAAAGACACAGACCAGGAAGATAATAACCTGAGGATAAAGGTACCCCGACACGTGTTTCCCCTTGGAAGAAGCTTTTCTGCGAAACACGTGTCGGGGTACCTTTATCCTCAGGTTATTATCTTCCTGGTCTGTGTCTTTGTGGGCTTGCCACTCAGTGCTAAGGTTGGTTCTTATGGCTGACTTTGTTCCCTTGTAGGGGCAAATTACTGTGGTATTGCAGCCATGCTGCCTTTCTGTGGGCTATAGTACTGGGAATATGGCTTTTTAGTCTGGGCCCTGTAACACCCTTCTGGTGTGTGTTTTTGTGGATTCACCACAGTGTTTGGGTCGGTCCTATGGCTGACTCTGTTTCCTTGTAAAGGTATAGTACTGTGGTAATGCAGCCATTCCGCCCTTCTATCTGATTATAACACTGGGAATATGGCCTCCTAGTCCAGCCCTGTGAAAAAAGTGTTATATTTTGACACTTGTGTCAGTTTCTGCCTTTTCTTTATATGTATGGTTGAGATCCTGCTTCTCCCCTGTTTGGGACTGTAGGCATTTGGAAACATTGTTGTGGTTATACCACCTGATCCATTCAGGATTTGCTTTTTATAAACTATTATGTTTGCATCTTATAGGATTATATCCTGTTAATATCATAGACACATGTATTCTTTGTTTCCCCTGTTATATGCCACGTTTTGTAGCAATAGGATTGTGGCTCTCATACATTTAGTCTTGAATGAAGAAAAAAGCTTTGTTTAGCTTGAAATTTAATATAGTTCCACCTTATTGGTGTTCTTTGGGACACTCTTCATCTACCTAAAGACTATTGGCTCTTCAAAGAAACTTGGACAGCACCCCTTTTTTGGTGCACTTTTTTTCCGATACATGACCATTATGCACTTATGCTATTTATTGCTTGTATATTTTGGTTCACCTGAGGTTAATTGTATGTGTCCTCATCATTGTCTGTTTTATGTGTTTGTCTTTTAACAAATTTTTCAATAAAGATTATATACTTTTATATTGGCTGGTTCACTCACATCTTTATAGGTTCTTACTGCTTAAATGAGTGTAGCTATCTTTACTTTTTGGTCATTCAATTGGTTCTTTTGAGTTTACATTAGTTCACATAATCCTAGTGACTGTGCACACAACATTGCGAAACAAATGCAAAAGACATTATCTGGCCTATCAATCCAATGGAAACTCATAGGCAACACAGTCCATTAGACTAGGCAAATACATGCAGCCATACAAAGTTCATGGGCCTTGCCTCAGAGTCGAACCCACAACCTCTTTGAGAACAAGCAAAGAGCCTACCACTAAACCAACACAGAGAAGTTGGAAACTGACTCTACATTAATTCACATAATCCTAGTGACTGCGCACACAACATGGCCAAACAAAAGCAAAAGACAGTACCTGGCCTATCAATCCAATGGAAACTCATAGGCAACACAGTCCATTGGACTAGACAATTACATGGAGACATACAAAGTCCGTGGGCCTTGCTTCAGAGTCAAACCCACAACCTCTCGCAGCCAAGCAAAGAGCCTACCACTACACCAATACAGAGAAGTGGGAAACTGATTCTACATTAATTCACATAATCCTACCGACTGCGCACACAACATGGCTAAACAAAAGCAAAAGACAGTACCTGGCTTATCAATCCAATGGAAACTCATAGGCAACACAGTCCATTGGACTAGGCAATAACATGCAGCCATACAAAGTCCATGGGCCTTGCCTCAAAGTCGAACTCACAACCTCTCGCAGCTCAAGCAAAGAGCTTACCACTACACCAACACAGAGAAATGTGAACCTGCCTCTACATTAATTCACATAATCCTAGTGACTGCGCACACAACATGGCCAAACGAAAGCAAAAGTCCATACCTGGCCTATCAATCCAATGGAAACTCATAGGCAACACAGTCCATTGGACTAGGCAATTACATGCAGCCATAAAAAGTCCATGGGCATTGCCTCAGAGTCAAACCCACAACTTCTCGCAGCCCAAGCAAAGATCCTACCAATACACCAACACAGAGAAGTGGAAAACAGATTCTACATTAATTCACATAATCCTAGTGACTGCGCACACAACATGGCCAAACGAAAGCAAAAGACAGTACCTGGCCTATCAATCCAATGGAAACTCAGAGGCAACCCCATCCATTGGACTAGGCAATTACATGCAGCCATACAGAGTCCATGGGCCTTGCCTCAGAGTCTATCCCACAACCTTTGGCAGAACAAACAAAGAGCCTACAACCACACCAACACAAAGAAGTAGGAAGCTGCATCTACATTAATTCACATAATCCTAGTGACTGCGCACACAACATGGCCAAACAGAAGCAAAAGACATTACCTGGCCTATCAAGCCAATGGAAACTCATAGGCAACACAGTCCATTGAACTAGGCAATTACATGCAGCCATACAAAGTCCATGGGCCTTGCCTCAGAGTCAAACCCACAACCTCTCGCAGCCAAGCAAAGCGCCTTCCACTACACCAACACAGAGAAGTGGGAAACTGATTCTACATTAATTCACATAATCCTACCGACTTCGCACACAACATAACCAAACAAAAGACATTACCTGGCCTTTCAGTCCAATGAAAACTCATAGGCAACACAGTACATTGGACTAGACAATTACATGCAGCCATACAAAGTCTATGGGCTTTGCCTCAGAGTCAAACCCACATTTTCTCGCAGCCCAAGCAAAGAGCCTACCACTACACCAACACAGAGAAGTTGAAAACTGAGTTTACATTAGTTCACATAATCCTAGTGACTGCGCACACAACATGGCCAAACAAAAGCAAAAGGTAGTACCTGGCCTATCAATCCAATAGGAACTCATAGGTAACACAGTCAACTAAAATAGGCAATTACATGCAGCCATACAAACTCCATGGGCCTTGCCTCAAAGTCGACCCAACAACCTTTCGCAGCTTAAGCAAAGAGACTACCACTACACCAACACAGAGAAGTAGGTAAATGACTCTACATTAATTCACATAATCCTAGTGACTGCGCACACAACATGGCCAAACAAATGCAAAAGATATTATCTGGCCTATCAATCCAATGAAATCATAGGCAACATAGTCCATTAGACTAAGCAAAGTCATACAAAGTTAATGGGCCTTGCCTCAGAGTCGAACCCACAACCTCTTGGAGAACAAGCAAAGAGCCTACCACTAAACCAACACAGAGAAGTTGGAAACAGACTCTACATTAATTCACAGAATCCTAGTGACTGCGCACACAACATGGCCAAACAAAAGCAAAAGACAGTACCTGGCCTATCAATCCAATGGAAACTCAAAGCTAACACAGTACATTGGACTAGGCAATTACATGCAGCCATACAAAGTCCATGGGCCTTGCATTAGAGTCGAACCCACAACCTCTCGCAGCCCAAGCAAAGAGCCTACCACTACACCAACACAGAGAAGTGGGAAACTGATTCTACATTAATTCAAATAATCCTACTGACTGCGCACACAACATGGCCAAACAAAAGACAATACCTGGCCTATCAATTCAAAGGAAACTCATAGGAAACACAGTCCATTGGACTTGGCAATTACATGCAGCCATACAAAGTCCATGGGCTTTGCCTCAGAGTCAAACCCACAATTTCTCGCAGCCCAAGTTAATAGCCTACGATTACACCAACACAGAGAAGTTGGAAACTGAGTTTACATTAGTTCACATAATCCTAGTGACTGCGCACACAACATGGCCAAACAAAAGACAATACCTGGCCTATCAATTCAATGGAAACTCATAGGCAACACAGTCAATTGAACTAGGCAATTACATGCTGCCATACAAACTCCATGTGCTTTGCCACAGAGTCGAACCCACAACCTCTCACAGCTTAAGCAAAGAGACTACAACTACACCAACACAGAGAAGTAGGTGAATGACTCTACATTAATTCACATAATCCTAGTGACTGCGAACACAACATGGCCAAACAAAAGCAAAAGACAGTACCTGGCCTATCAATCCAATTGAAACTCATAGGCAACATAGTCCATTGGACTAGGCAATAACATGCAGCCATACAAAGTCCATGGGCCTTGCCTCAAAGTCTAACTCACAACCTCTCGCAGCTCAAGCAAAGAGCCTACCACTACACCAACACAGAGAAATGTGAACCTGACTCTACATTAATTCACATAATCCTAGTGACTGCGAACACAACATGGCCAAACATAAGCAAAAGGCAGTACCTGGCCTATCAATCCAATGGGAACTCATAGGCAACACAGTCAATTGAACTACGCAATTACATGCAGCCATACAAAGTCCATGGGCCTTGCCTCAAAGTCTAACTCACAACCTCTCGCAGCTCAAGCAAAGAGCCTACCACTACACCAACACAGAGAAATGTGAACCTGACTCTACATTAATTCACATAATCCTAGTGACTGCGAACACAACATGGCCAAACATAAGCAAAAGGCAGTACCTGGCCTATCAATCCAATGGGAACTCATAGGCAACACAGTCAATTGAACTACGCAATTACATGCAGCCATACAAACTCCATGGGCCTTGCCTCAGAGTCGAACCCACAACCTCTCGCAGCTTAAGCAAAGAGCCTACCCCTAAACCAACACAGAGAAGTGGGAAACTGATTCTACATTAATTCACACAATCCTACCGACTGCGCACACAACACGGCCAAACAAAAGACAATACCTGGCCTATCAATTCAATGGAAACTCATAGGCAACACAGTCCATTGGACTAGGCAATTACATGCAGCCATACAAAGTCCATGGGCTTTGCCTAAAAGTCAAACCCACAACTTCTCGCAGCCCAAGCAAAGAGCCTACCACTACACCAACACAGAGAAGTTGGTAACTGAGTTTACATTAATTCACATAATCCTAGTGACTGCGCACACAACATGGCCAAACAAAAGCAAAAGACAGTACCTGGCCTATCAATCCAATGGAAAATCATAGGCAACACAGTCCATTGGACTAGACAATTACATGGAGACATACAAAGTCCATGGGCCTTTCCTCAGAGTCAAACCCACAACCTCTCGCAGCCAAGCAAAGAGCCTACCACTACACCAACACAGAGAAGTGGGAAACTGATTCTACATTAATTCACATAATCCTACCGACTGCGCACACAACATGGCCAAACAAAAGAAAATACCTGGCCTATCAATCCAATGGAAACTCATAGGCAACACAGTCCATTAGACTAGGCAAATACATGCAGCCATATAAAGTTCATGGGCCTTGCCTCAGAGTCGAACCCACATCCTCTTGGAGAACAAGCAAAGCGCCTACCACTAATCCAACACAGAGAAGTTGGAAACCGACTCTACATTAATTCACATAATCCTAGTGACTGCGCACACAACATGGCCAAACAAAAGCAAAAGACATTACCTGGCCTATCAATCCAATGTAAACTCATAGGTAACACAGTACATTACTAGGATTATGTGAATTAATGTAGAGTCAGGTTCACATTTCTCTGTGTTGGTGTAGTGGTAGGCTCTTTGCTTGAGCTGCGAGAGGTTGTGAGTTAGACTTTGAGGCATGGCCCATGGACTTTGTACGGCTGCATGTTATTGCCTAGTCCAATGGACTATGTTGCCTATGAGTTTCAATTGGATTGATAGGCAAGGTACTGTCTTTTGCTTTTGTTTGGCCATGTTGTGTTCGCAGTCACTAGGATTATGTGAATTAATGTAGAGTCATTCACCTACTTCTCTGTGTTGGTGTAGTTGTAGTCTCTTTGTTGCTTATGAGTTTCAATTTGATTGATAGGCCAGGTACTGTCTTTTGCTTTTGTTTTGCCATGTTATGTGCGCAGTCACTAGGATTATGTGAATTAATGTAGAGTCATTCACCTTCTTCTTTGTGTTGGTGTAGTGGTAGTCTCTTTGCTTAAACTGCGAGAGGTTGTGGGTTCGACTCTGAGGCAAAGCCAATGGAGTTTGTATGGCAGCATGTAATTGCCTAGTTCAATTGACTGTGTTGCCTATGAGTTTCCATTGAATTGATAGGCCAGGTATTGTCTTTTGTTTGGCCATGTTGTGTGCGCAGTCACTAGGATTATGTGAACTAATGTAAACTCAGTTTCCAACTTCTCTGTGTTGGTGTAATCGTAGGCTATTTCCTTGGGCTGCGAGAAATTGTGGGTTTGACTCTGAGGCAAAGCCCATGGACTTTGTATGGCTGCATGTAATTGCCAAGTCCAATGGACTGTGTTGCCTATGAGTTTCCTTTGAATTGATAGGCCAGGTATTGTCTTTTGTTTGGCCATGTTGTGTGCGCAGTCGGTAGGATTATTTGAATTAATGTAGAAACAGTTTCCCACTTCTCTGTGTTGGTGTAGTGGTAGGCTCTTTGCTTGGGCTGCGAGAGGTTGTGGGTTCGACTCTAATGCAAGGCCCATGGACTTTGTATGTCTCCATGTAATTGTCTAGTCCAATGGACTGTGTTGCCTATGAGTTTCCATTGGTTTGATAGGCCAGGTACTGTCTTTTGCTTTTGTTTGGCCATGTTATGTGCGCAGTCACTAGGATTATGTGAATTAATGAAGAATTGGTTTTCCACTTCTCTGTGTTGGTGTATTAGTAGGCTCTTTCCTTGGGCTACGAGAGGGTGTGGGTTCGACTCTGGGGCAAGGCCAATGGGCTTTGTATGGCTGCATGTAATTGCCTAGTCCAATGTACTGTGTTAGCTTTGAGTTTCCATTGGATTGATAGGCCAGGTGCTGTCTTTTGCTTTTGTTTTGCCATGTTGTGTGCGCAGTCACTAGGATTCTGTGAATTAATGTAGAGTTTGTTTCCAACTTCTCTGTGTTGGTTTAGTGGTAGGCTCTTTGCTTGTTCTCCAAGAGGTTGTGGGTTCGACTCTGAGGCAAGGCCCATTAACTTTGTATGGCTGCATATATTTGCTTAGTCTAATGGACTATGTTGCCTATGATTTCATTGGATTGATAGGCCAGATAATGTCTTTTGCATTTGTTTGGCCATGTTGTGTGCGCAGTCTCTAGGATTATGTGAATTAATGTAGAGTCCTTTACCTACTTCTCTGTGTTGGTGTAGTGGTAGTCTTTTTGCTTAAGCTGCGAAAGGTTGTTGGTTCGACTTTGAGGCAAGGCCCATGGAGTTTGTATGGATGCATGTAATTGCCTATTTCAGTTGACTGTGTTACCTATGAGTTCCTATTGGATTGATAGGCCAGGTACTACCTTTTGCTTTTGTTTGGCCATGTTGTGTGCGCAGTCACTAGGATTATGTGAACTAATGTAAACTCAGTTTTCAACTTCTCTGTGTTGGTGTAGTGGTAGGCTCTTTTCTTGGGCTGCGAGAAAATGTGGGTTTGACTCTGAGGCAAAGCCCATAGACTTTGTATGGCTGCATGTAATTGCCTAGTCCAATGGACTGTGTTGCCTATGAGTTTTCATTGGACTGATAGGCCAGGTATTGTCTTTTGTTTGGTTATGTTGTGTGCGAAGTCGGTAGGATTATGTGAATTAATGTAGAATCAGTTTCCCACTTCTCTGTGTTGGTGTAGTGGAAGGCGCTTTGCTTGGCTGCGAGAAGTTGTGGGTTTGACTCTGAGGCAAGGCCCATGGACTTTGTATGGCTGCATGTAATTGCCTAGTTCAATGGACTGTGTTGCCTATGAGTTTCCATTGGCTTGATAGGCCAGGTAATGTCTTTTGCTTCTGTTTGGCCATGTTGTGTGCGCAGTCACTAGGATTATGTGAATTAATGTAGATGCAGCTTCCTACTTCTTTGTGTTGGTGTGGTTGTAGGCTCTTTGCTTGTTCTGCCAGAGGTTGTGGGATAGACTCTGAGGCAAGGCCCATGGACTCTGTATGGCTGCATGTAATTGCCTAGTCCAATGGATGGGGTTGCCTCTGAGTTTCCATTGGATTGATAGGCCAGGTACTGTCTTTTGCTTTTGTTTGGCCATGTTGTGTGCGCAGTCACTAGGATTATGTGAGTTAATGTAGAGTCGGTTTCACACTTCTCCGTGTTGCTGTAGTGGTAGGCTTTTTTCTTGGGCTGCGAGAGGTTGTGAGTTCGACTCTGAGGCAAGGCCCATGGACTTTTTATGGCTGCATGTAATTGCATAGTCCAATGGACTGTGTTACCTATGAGATTCCATTGGATTGATAGGCCAGGTGCCTTCTTTTGCTTTTGTTTGGCCATGTTTTGTGCGCAGTCACTAGGATTATGTGAATTAATGTTGAGTCAGTTTCCCACTTCTCTGTGTTGGTGTAGTGGTAGGCTCTTTACTTGGGCTGGGAGAGGTTGTGAGTTCGACTCAAATGCAAGGCTCATGGACTATGTATGGCTGCATCTAATTGCCTAGTCCAAAGGACTGTGTTGCCTATGAGTTTCCATTGGATTGATAGGCCAGGTATTGACTTTTGCTTTCGTTTGGCCATGTTGTGTGCGCAGTCACTAGGATTATGTGAATTAATATAAAGTCAGTTTCACATTTCTCTGTGTTGGTGTAGTGGTAGGCTCTTTGCTTGAGCTGCGAGAGGTTGTGGATTTGACTCTGAGGCAAGGCCCTTGGACTTTTTATGGCTGCATGTAATTGCCTAGTATAATGGACTGTGTTGCCTATGAGTTTCCATTGGATTGATAGGCCAGGTATTGACTTTTGCTTTCGTTTGGCCATGTTGTGTGCGCAGTCACTAGGTTTATGTGAATTAATGTAGAGTCAGGTTCACATTTCTCTGTGTTGGTGTAGTAGTAGGCTCTTTGCTTAAACTGCGAGAGGTTGTGAGTTCGACTTGGAGGCAAGGCCCATGGACATTGTATGGCTGCATGTTATTGCCTAGTCCAATGGACTATGTTGCTTATGAGCTTCAATTGGATTGATAGGCCAGATACTGTCTTTTGCTTTTGTTTGGCCATGTTGTGTGCGCAGTCACTAGGATTATGTGAATTAATGTAGAGTCATTCACCTACTTCTCTGTGTTGGTTTAGTGGTAGGCTCTTTGCTTGTTCTCCAAGAAGTTGTGGGTTCGACTCTGAGGCAAGGCCCATGAACTTTGTATGGCTGCATGTATTTGCCTAGTCTAATGGACAGTGTTGCCTATGAGTTTCCATTGGATTGATAGGCCAGATAATGTCTTTTGCATTTGTTTGGCCATGTTGTGTGCACAGTCACTAGGATTATGTGAACTAATGTAAACTTTGTTACCAACTTCTCTGTGTTGGTGTAGTGGTAGGCTCTTTGCTTGGGCTGCGAGAAATTGTGGGTTTGACTCTGAGGCAAAGCCCATGGACTTTGTATGGCTGCATGTAATTGCCTAGTCCAATGGACTATGTTGTCTATGAGTTTCCATTGGATTGATAGGCCAGGGACTGTCTTTTGCTTTTGTTTGGCCATGTTGTGTGCGCAGTCACTAGGATTATGTGAATTTATGTTGAGTCAGTTTCGCTCTTCTCTGTGTTGGTTTAGTGGTAGGCTCTTTGCTTGTTCTCCAAGAGGATGTGGGTTCGACTCTGAGGCAAGGCCCATGAACTTTGTATGGCTGCATGTATTTGACTAGTCTAATGGACTGTGTTGCCTATGAGTTTCCATTGGATTGATAGGCCAGGTATTGTCTTTTGTTTGGCCATGTTGTGTGCGCAGTCGGTAGGATTATGTGAATTAATGTAGAATAGGCAATTACATGCAGCCATACAAACTCCAGGGGCCTTGCCTCAGAGTCGAACCCACAACCTCTGGCAGCTTAAGCAAAGAGACTACCACTACACCAACACAGAGAAGTAGGTGAATGACTCTACATTAATTCACATAATCCTAGTGACTGCGCACACAACATTGCCAAACAAAAGAAAAAGACAGTACCTGGCCTATCAATCCAATAGAAACTCATAAGAAAAACAATCAATTGGACTAGGCAATTACATGCAGCCATACAAAGTCCATGGGCCTTGCCTCAAAGTCGAACTCACAACCTCTCGCAGCTCAAGCAAAGAGCCTACCACTACACCAACACAGAGAAATGTAAACCTGACTCTACATTATTTCACATAATCCTAGTGACTGCGCACACAACATGGCCAAACGAAAACAAAAGACAGTAACTGGCCTATCAATCCAATAGAAACTCATAGGCAACACAGTCCATTGGACTTAGCAATTACATGCAGCCATTCAAAGTCCATGAGCCTTGCATTAGAGTCGAACCCACAACCTCTCGCAGCCCAAGCAAAGAGCCTACCACTACACCAACACAGAGAAGTGGGAAACTGACTCTACATTAATTCCCATAACCCTAGTGACTGCGCACACAACATGGTCAAACAAAAGCAAAAGGCAGTACCTGGCCTATCAATCCAATGGAAACTCATAGGCAACATAGTCCATTGGACTAGGCAATTACATGCAGCCATACAAAGTCCATGGGCCTTGCCTCAGAGTCAAACCCACAACCTCTGGCAGAACAAGCAAAGAGCCTACAACTACAAAAACACAAAGAAGTAGGAAGCTGCGTCTACATTAATTCACATAATCCTAGTGACTGCGCACACAACATGGCCAAACAAAAGCAGAAGACATTACCTAGCCTATCAAGCCAATGGAAACTCATAGGCAACACAGTCAATTGAACTAGGCGATTACATGCAGCCATACAAACTCCATGGGCCTTGCCTCAGAGTCGAACCCACAATTTCTCGCAGCCCAAGCAAAGAGCCTGCCACTACACCAACACAGAGAAGTTGGAATCTGAGTTTACATTAGTTCACATAATCCTAGTGACTGCGCACACAACATGGCCAAACAAAAGCAAAAGACAGTACCTGGCCTATCAATCCGATGGGAACTCATAGGCAACACAGTCAATTGAACTAGGCGATTACATGCAGCCATACAAACTCCATGGGCCTTGCCTCAGAGTCGAACCCACAACCTCTCGCAGCTTAAGCAAAGAGACTACCACTACACCAACACAGAGAATTAGGTGAATGACTCTACATTAATTCACATAATCCTAGTGACTGCGCACACAACATGGCCAAACAAAAGCAAAAGACAGTACCTGGCCTATTAATCCAATGGAAACTCATAGGCAACGCAATCCTTTGGACTAGGCAATAACATGCAGCCATACAAAGTCCATGGGCCTTGCCTCAGAGTCAAAACCACTACCTCTCAAAGTCGAAGCAAAGAGCCTACCACTACACCAACACAGAGAAGTGCGAAATTGACTCAACATAAATTCACATAATCCTAGTGACTGCGCACACAACATGGCCAAACAAAAGCAATAGACAGTCCCTGGCCTATCAATCCAATGGAAACTCATAGACAACATAGTCCATTGGACTAGGCAATTACATGCAGCCATACAAAGTCCATGGGCCTTGCCTCAGAGTCGAACTCACAACCTCTCGCAGCCCAAGAAAAAAGCCTACCACTACATCAACACAGAGAAGTGTGAAACTGACTCTACATTAATTCACATAATCCTAGTGACTGCGCACACAACATGGCCAAACAAAAGCAAAAGACAGTACCTGGCCTATCATTCCAATTGAAACTCATAGGTAACATAGTCCATTGGACTAGGCAATAACATGCAGCCATACAAAGTCCATGGGCCTTGCCTCAAAGTTGAACTCACAACCTCTCGCAGCTCTAGCAAAGAGCCTACAACTACACCAACACAGAGAAATGTGAACCTGACTCTACATTAATTCACATAATCCTAGTGACTGCGCACACAACATGGCCAAACAAAAGCAAAAGACAGTACCTGGCCTATAAATCCAATAGAAACTCATAGGCAACACAGTCCATTGGACTAGACAATTACATGGAGACATACAAAGTCCATGGGCCTTGCCTCAGAGTCAAACCCACAACCTCTCGCAGCCAAGCAAAGAGCCTACCACTACACCAACACAGAGAAGTGGGAAACTGATTCTACATTAATTCACATAATCCTACCGACTGCGCACACAACTTGGCCAAACAAAAGAAAATACCTGGCCTATCAATCCAATGGAAACTCATAGGCAACACAGTCCATTAGACTAGGCAAATACATGCAGCCATACAAAGCCCATGGGCCTTGCCCCAGAGTCGAACCCACAACCTCTTGTAGCCCAAGCAAAGAGCCTACAAATACACCAACACAGAGAAGTGGAAAACTGATTCTACATTAATTCACATAATCCTAGTGACTGCGCACACAACATGGCCAAACAAAAGCAAAAGACATTACCTGGCCTATAAATCCAATAGAAACTCATAGGCAAAGCAATCAATTGGACTAGGCAATTACATGCAGCCATACAAAGTCCATGGGCCTTGCCTCAGAGTCGAACCCACAACCTCTTGTAGCCCAAGCAAAGAGCCTACCACTACACCAACACAGAGAAGTTGGTACAGAGTTTACATTAGTTCACATAATCCTAGTGACTGTGCACACAACATGGCCAAACAAAAGCAAAAGACAGTCCCTGGCCTATCAATCCAATGGAAACTCATATACAACATAGTCCATTGGACTAGGCAATTACATGCAGCCATACAAAGTCCATGGGCCTTGCCTCAGAGTCAAACCCACAACCTCTGGCAGAACAAGCAAAGAGCTTACAACTACACCAACACAAAAAAGTAGGAAGCTGCGTCTACATTAATTTACATATTCCTAGCGACTGCGCACACAACATGGCCAAACAAAAGCAAAAGACATTACCTGGCCTATCAAGCCAATGGAAACTCATAGGCAACACAGTCCATTGGACTAAACAATTACATGCAGCCATACAAAGTCCATGGGCTTTGCCTCAGAGTCAAACCCACAATTTCTCGCATCCCAAGCAAAGAGCCTACCACTACAACAACACAGACAAGTTGGAAACTGAGTTTACATTAGTTCACATAATCCTAGTGACTGTGCACACAACATGGCGAAACAAATGCAAAAGACATTATCTGGCCTATCAATCCAATGGAAACTCATAGGCAACACAGTCCATTAGACTAGGCAAATACATGCAGCCATACAAAGTTCATGGGCCTTGCCTCAGAGTCGAACCCACAACCTCTTGGAGAACAAGCAAAGAGCCTACCACTAAACCAACACAGAGAAGTTGGAAACTGATTCTACATTAATTCACATAATCCTACCGACTGCGCACACAACATGGCTAAACAAAAGCAAAAGACAGTACCTGGCTTATCAATCCAATGGAAACTCATAGGCAACACAGTCCATTGGACTAGGCAATAACATGCAGCCATAAAAAGTCCATGGGCCTTGCCTCAGAGTCAAACCCACAACCTCTCGCAGCTCAAGCAAAGAGCCTAACACTACACCAACACAGAGAAATGTGAACCTGCCTCTACATTAATTCACATAATCCTAGTGAGTGCGCACACAACATGGCCAAACGAAAACAAAAGACAGTACCTGGCCTATCAATCCAATGGAAACTCATAGGCAACACAGTCCATTGGACTAGGCAATTACATGCAGCCATAAAAAGTCCATGGGCCTTGCCTCAGAGTCAAACTCACAACCTCTCGCAGCCCAAGCAAAGAGCCTACCACTACACCAACACAGAGAAATGTGAAACTGACTCTACATTAATTCACATAATCCTAGTGACTGCGCACACAACATGGCCAAACGAAAGCAAAAGTCAATACCTGGCCTATCAATCCAATGGAAACTCATAGGCAACAAAGTCCATTGGACTAGGCAATTACATGCAGCCATAAAAAGTCCATGGGCCTTGCCTCAGAGTCAAACCCACAACCTCTCAAAGCCCAAGCAAAGAGCCTACCACTACACCAACAAAGAGAAATGTGAAACTGACTCTACATTAATTCACATATTCCTAGTGACTGCGCACACAACATGGCCAAACAAAAGCAAAAGAAAGCACCTGGCCTATCAATCCAATGGAAACTCATAGGTAACGCAGTCCATTGGACTATGCAATTACATGCAGCCATACAAAGTCCATGGGCCTTGCCTCAGAGTCGAACTCACAACCTCTCGCAGCCCAACAAAAAAGCCTACCACTTCAGCAACACAGAGAAGTGTGAAACTGTCTCTACATTAACTCACATAATCCTAGTGACTGCGCACAAAACATGGCCAAACGAAAACAAAAGACAGTACCTGGCCTATCAATCCATTGGACTAGGCAATTACATGCAGCCATACAAAGTCCATGGGCCTTGCCTCAGAGTTAAACCCACAACCTCTTACAGCCCAAGCAAAGAGCCTACCACTACACCAACACAGAGAAGTGGGAAACGGATTCTACATTAATTCACATAATCCTAGTGACTGCGCACACAACATGGCCAAACAAAAGCAAAAGACAATACCTGGCCTATCAATCCAATGGAAACTCGTAGGCAACACAGTCCATTGGACTTGACAATTACATGCAGCCATACAAAGTCCATGGGCCTTGCCTCAGAGTCAAACCCACAACCTCTGGCAGAACAAGCAAAGAGCCTACAACTACACCAACACAAAGAAGTAGGAAGTTGCGTCTACATTAATTCACATAATCCTAGTGAATGTGCACACAACATGGCCAAACAAAAGCAAAAGACATTACCTGGCCTATCAAGCCAATGGAAACTCATAGGCAACACAGTCCATTGAACTAGACAATTACATGGAGACATACAAAGTCCGTGGGCCTTGCCTCAAAGTCAAACCCACAACCTCTCGCAGCCAAGCAAAGAGCCTACCACTACACCAACACAGATAAGTGGGAAACTGATTCTACATTAATTCACATAATCCTACTGACTGCGCACACAACATGGCCAAACAAAAGACAATACCTGGCCTATCAATCCAATGGAAACTCATAGGCAACACAGTCCATTAGACTAGGCAAATACATGCAGCCATACAAAGTTCATGGGCCTTGCCTCAGAGTCGAACCCACAACTTCTTGGAGAACAAGCAAAGAGCCTACCACTAAACCAACACAGAGAAGTTGGAAACCGACTCTACATTAATTCACATAATCCTAGTGACTGCGCACACAACATGGCCAAACAAAAGCAAAAGACAGTACCTGGCCTATCAATCCAATGGAAACTCATAGGTAACACAGTACATTAGACTAGGCAATTAAATGCAGCCATACAAAGCCCATGGGCCTTGCCCCAGAGTCGAACCCACAACCTCTCGTAGCCCAAGCAAAGAGCCTACCAATACACCAACACAGAGAAGTGAAAAACTGATTCTACATTAATTCACATAATCCTAGTGACTGCGCACACAACATGGACAAACAAAAGCAAAAGACAGTACCTGGCCTATCAATCCAATAGAAACTCATAGGCAAAGCAATCAATTGGACTAGGCAATTACATGCAGCCATACAAAGTCCATGGGCCTTGCCTCAGAGTCGAACCCACAACCTCTTGTAGCCCAAGCAAAGAGCCTACCACTAAACCAACACAGAGAAGAGCGAAACTGACTCAACATAAATTCACATAATCCTAGTGACTGCACACACAACATGGCCAAACAAAAGCAAAAGACAGTCCCTGGCCTATCAATCCAATGGAAACTCATATACAACATAGTCCATTGGACTAGGCAATTACATGCAGCCATACAAAGTCCATGGGCCTTGCCTCAGAGTCAAACCCACAACCTCTGGCAGAACAAGCAAAGAGCTTACAACTACACCAACACAAAAAAGTAGGAAGGTGCGTCTACATTAATTCACATATTCCTAGAGACTGCGCACACAACATGGCCAAACAAAAGCAAAAGACATTACCTGGCCTATCAAGCCAATGGAAACTCATAGGCAACACAATCCATTGGACTAAACAATTACATGCAGCCATACAAAGTCCATGGGCTTTGCCTCTGAGTCAAACCCACAATTTGTCACAGCCCAAGCAAAGAGCCTACCACTACACCAACACAGACAAGATGGAAACTGAGTTTACATTAGTTCACATAATCCTAGTGACTGTGCACACAACATTGCGAAACAAATGCAAAAGACATTATCTGGCCTATCAATCCAATGGAAACTCATAGGCAACACAGTCCATTAGACTAGGCAAATACATGCAGCCATACAAAGTTCATGGGCCTTGCCTCAGTGTCGAACCCACAACCTCTTGGAGAACAAGCAAACAGCCTACCACTAAACCAACACAGAGAAGTTGGAAACTGACTCTACATTAATTCACATAATCCTAGTGACTGCGCACACAACATGGCCAAACAAAAGCAAAAGACAGTACCTGGCCTATCAATCCAATGGAAACTCATAGGCAACACAGTCCATTGGACTAGACAATTACATGGAGACATACAAAGTCCATGGGCCTTGCTTCAGAGCCAAACCCACAACCTCTCGCAGCCAAGCAAAGAGCCTACCACTACACCAATACAGAGAAGTGGGAAACTGATTCTACATTAATTCACATAATCCTACCGCCTGCGCACACAACATGGCTAAACAAAAGCAAAAGACAGTACCTGGCTTATCAATCCAATGGAAACTCATAGGCAACACAGTCCATTGGACTAGGCAATAACATGCAGCCATACAAAGTCCATGGGCCTTGCCTCAAAGTCGAACTCACAACCTTTCGCAGCTCAAACAAAGAGCCTACCACTACACCAACACAGAGAAATGTGAACCTGCCTCTACATTAATTCACATAATCCTAGTGACTGCGCACACAACATGGCCAAACGAAAGCAAAAGTCCATACCTGGCCTATCAATCCAATGGAAACTCATAGGCAACACAGTCCATTGGACTAGGCAATTACATGCAGCCATAAAAAGTCCATGGGCCTTGCCTCAGAGTCAAACCCACAACTTCTCGCAGCCCAAGCAAAGATCCTACCACTACACCAACACAGAGAAATGTGAAACTGACTCTACATTAATTCACATAATCCTAGTGACTGCGCACACAACATGGCCAAACGAAAGCAAAAGTCAATACCTGGCCTATCAATCCAATGGAAACTCATAGGCAACACAGTCCAGTGGACTAGGCAAATACATGCAGTTATACAAAGTCCATGAACCTTGCATTAGAGTCAAACCCACAACTTCTCGCAGCCAAAGCAAAGAGCCTACCACTACACCAACACAGAGAAGTTTGAAACTGACTCTTCATTAACTCACATAATCCTAGTGACTGCGCACACAACATGGCCAAACGAAAGCAAAAGACAGTACCTGGCCTATCAATCCAATGGAAACTCATAGGCAACACAGTCCATTGGACTAGGCAATTACATGCAGCCATACAAAGTCCATGGGCCTTGCCTCAGAGTCGAACTCACAACCTCTCGCAGCCCAAGAAAAAAAGCCTACCGCTACAGCAACACAGAGAAGTGTGAAACTGACTCTACATTAATTCACATAATCCTAGTGACTGCGCACACAACATGGCCAAACAAAAGCAAAAGACAGTACCTGGCCTATCATTCCAATTAAAACTCATAGGCAACATAGTCCATTGGACTAGGCAATAACATGCAGCCATACAACGTCCATGGGCCTTGCCTCAAAGTCGAACTCACAACCTCTCGCAGCTCAAGCAAAGAGCCTACCACTACACCAACACAAAGAAATGTGAACCAGACTCTACATTAATTCACATAATCCTAGTGACTGCGCACACAACATGGCCAAACAAAAGCAAAAGACAGTACCTGGCCTATCAATCCAATGGAAACTCATAGGCAACACAGTCCATTGGACTAGACAATTACATGGAGACATACAAAGTCCATGGGCCTTGCCTCAGAGTCAAACCCACAACCTCGCGCAGCCAAGCAAAGAGCCTACCACTACACCAACACAGAAAAGTGGGAAACTGGTTCTACATTAATTCACATAATCCTACTGACTGCGCACACAACATGGCCAAACAAAAGCAAAAGTCAGTACCTGGCTTATCAATCCAATGGAAACTCATAGGCAACACAGTCCATTGGACTAGAAAATTACATGGAGACATACAAAGTCCATGGGCCTTGCCTCAGAGTCAAACCCTCAACCTCTCGCAGCCAAGCAAAGAGCCTACCACTACACCAACACAGAGAAGTGGGAAACTGATTCTACATTAATTCACATAATCCTACCGACTGCGCACACAACATGGCTAAACAAAAGACAATACCTGGCCTATCAATCCAATGGAAACTCATAGGCAACACAGTCCATTAGACTAGTCAAATACATGCAGCCATACAAAGTTCATGGGCCTTGCCTCAGAGTCGAACCCACATCCTCTTGGAGAACAAGCAAAGAGCCTACCACTAAACCAACACAGAGAAGTTGGAAACTGACTCTACATTAATTCACATAATCCTAGTGACTGCGCACACAACATGGCCAAACAAAAGCAAAAGACATTACCTGGCCTATCAATCCAATGTAAACTCATAGGTAACACAGTACATTGGACTAGGCAATTGCATGCAGCCATACAAAGCCCATGGGCCTTGCCCCAGAGTCAAACCCACAACCTCTCGTAGCCCAAGCAAAGAGCCTACCAATACACCAACACAGAGAAGTGGAAAACAGATTCTACATTAATTCACATAATCCTAGTGACTGCGCACACAACATGGCCAAACAAAAGCAAAAGACGGTACCTGGCCTATCAATCCAATGGAAACTTATAGGCAACGCAATCAATTGGACTAGGCAATTACATGCAGCCATACAAAGTCCATGGGCCTTGTCTCAGAGTCAAACCCACAACCTCTCTCAGCCCAAGCAAAGAGCCTACCACTACACCAACACAGAGAAGAGCGAAACTGACTCAACATAAATTCACATAATCCTAGTGACTGCGCACACAACATGGCCAAACAAAAGCAAAAGACAGTCCCTGGCCTATCAATCCAATGGAAACTCATAGAGAACATAGTCCATTGGACTAGGCAATTACATGCAGCCATACAAAGTCCATGGGCCTTGCCTCAGAGTCGAACTCACAACCTCTCGCAGCCCAAGAAAAAAGCCTACCACTACACCAACACAGAGAAATGTGAACCTGACTCTACATTAATTCACATAATCCTAGTAATGTACTGTGTTACCTATGAGTTTACATTGGATTGATAGGCCAGGTAATGTCTTTTGCTTTTGTTTGGCCATGTTGTGTGCGCAGTCACTAGGATTATGTGAATTAATGTAGAGTCGGTTTCCAACTTCTCTGTGTTGGATTAGTGGTAGGCTCTTTGCTTGTTCTCCAAGAGGATGTGGGTTCGACTCTGAGGCAAGGCCCATGAACTTTATATGGCTGCATGTATTTGCCTAGTCTAATGGACTGTGTTGCCTATGAGTTTCCATTGGATTGATAGGCCAGGTATTGTCTTTTGTTTGGCCATGTTGTGTGCGCAGTCGGTAGGATTATGTGAATTAATGTAGAATCAGTTTCCCACTTCTCTGTGTTGGTGTAGTGGTAGGCTCTTTGCTTGGCTGCGAGAGGTTGTGGGTTTGACTCTGAGGAAAGGCCCATGGACTTTGTATGTCTCCATGTAATTGTCTAGTCCAATGGACTGTGTTGCCTATGATTTTCCATTGGATTGATAGGCCAGGTACTGTCTTTTGCTTTTGTTTGGCCATGTTGTGTGCGCAGTCACTAGGATTATGTGAATTAATGTAAACTCAGTTACCAACTTCTCTGTGTTGGTGTAGTGGTAGGCTCTTTGCTTGGGCTGCGAGAAGTTGTGGGTTTGACTTTTAGGCAAAGCCCATGGACTTTGTATGGCTGCATGTAATTGCCTAGTCCAATGGACTGTGTTGCCTATGAGTTTCCATTGAATTGATAGGCCAGGTATTGTCTTTTGTTTGGCCGTGTTGTGTGCGCAGTCGGTAGGATTGTGTGAATTAATGTAGAATTAGTTTCCCACTTCTCTGTGTTGGTTTAGGGGTAGGCTCTTTGCTTAAGCTGCGAGAGGTTGTGGGTTCGACTCTGAGGCAAGGCCCATGGAGTTTGTATGGCTGCATGTAATTGCGTAGTTCAATTGACTGTGTTGCCTATGAGTTCCCATTGGATTGATAGGCCAGGTACTGCCTTTTGCTTATGTTTGGCCATGTTGTGTTCGCAGTCACTAGGATTATGTGAATTAATGTAGAGTCAGGTTCACATTTCTCTGTGTTGGTGTAGTGGTAGGCTCTTTGCTTGAGCTGCGAGAGGTTGTGAGTTAGACTTTGAGGCAAGGCCCATGGACTTTGTATGGCTGCATGTTATTGCCTAGTCCAATGGACTATGTTGCCTATGAGTTTCAATTGGATTGATAGGCCAGGTACTGTCTTTTGCTTTTGTTTGGCCATGTTGTGTTCGCAGTCACTAGGATTATGTGAATTAATGTAGAGTCATTCACCTACTTCTCTGTGTTGGTGTAGTTGTAGTCTTTTGCTTAAGCTGTGAGAGGTTGTGGGTTCGACTCTGAGGCAAAGCACATGGAGTTTGTATGGCAGCATGTAATTGCCTAGTTCAATTGACTGTGTTGCCTATGAGTTTCCATTGAATTGATAGGCCAGGTATTGTCTTTTGTTTGGCCATGTTGTGTGCGCAGTCACTAGGATTATGTGAACTAATGTAAACTCAGTTTCCAACTTCTCTGTGTTGGTGTAATCGTAGGCTATTAACTTGGGCTGCGAGAAATTGTGGGTTTGACTCTGAGGCAAAGCCCATGGACTTTGTATGGCTGCATGTAATTGCCAAGTCCAATGGACTGTGTTGCCTATGAGTTTCCTTTGAATTGATAGGCCAGGTATTGTCTTTTGTTTGGCCATGTTGTGTGCGCAGTCAGTAGGATTATTTGAATTAATGTAGAATCAGTTTCCCACTTCTCTGTGTTGGTGTAGTGGTAGGCTCTTTGCTTGGGCTGCGAGAGGTTGTGGGTTCGACTCTAATGCAAGGCCCATGGACTTTGTATGGCTGCATGTAATTGCCTAGTCCAATGTACTGAGTTAGCTTTGAGTTTCCATTGGATTGATAGGCCAGGTACTGTCTTTTGCTTTTGTTTGGCCATGTTGTGTGCGCAGTCACTAGGATTCTGTGAATTAATGTAGAGTCTGTTTCCAACTTCTCTGTGTTGGTTTAGTGGTAGGCTATTTGCTTGTTCTCCAAGAGGTGGTGGGTTCGACTCTGAGGCAAGGCCCATTAACTTTGTATGACTTTGCTTAGTCTAATGGACTATGTTGCCTATGATTTCATTGGATTGATAGGCCAGATAATATCTTTTGCATTTGTTTGGCCATGTTGTGTGCGCAGTCACTAGGATTATGTGAATTAATGTAGAGTCATTTACCTACTTCTCTGTGTTGGTGTAGTGGTAGTCTCTTTGCTTAAGATGCGAAAGGTTGTTGGGTCGACTTTGAGGCAAGGCCCATGGAGTTTGTATTGCTGCATGTAATTGCCTATTTTAGTTGACTGTGTTACCTATGAGTTCCTATTGGATTGATAGGCCAGGTACTACCTTTTGCTTTTGTTTGGCCATGTTGTGTGCGCAGTCACTAGGATTATGTGAACTAATGTAAACTCAGTTTTCAACTTCTCTGTGTTGGTGTAGTGGTAGGCACTTTGCTTGGGCTGCGAGAAAATGTGGGTTTGACTCTGAGGCAAAGCCCATAGACTTTGTATGGCTGCATGTAATTGCCTAGTCCAATGTACTGTGTTGCCTATGAGTTTTCATTGGACTGATAGGCCAGGTAATGTCTTTTGTTTGGTTATGTTGTGTGCGAAGTCGGTAGGATTATGTGAATTAATGTAGAATCAGTTTCCCACTTCTCTGTGTTGGTGTAGTGGAAGGCGCTTTGCTTGGCTGCGAGAGGTTGTGGGTTTGACTCTGAGGCAAGGCCCATGGACTTTGTATGGCTGCATGTAATTGCCTAGTTCAATGGACTGTGTTGCCTATGAGTTTCCATTGGCTTGATAGGCCAGGTAATGTATTTTGCTTCTGTTTGGCCATGTTGTGTGCGCAGTCACTAGGATTATGTGAATTAATGTAGATGCAGCTTCCTACTTCTTTGTGTTGGTGTGGTTGTAGGCTCTTTGTTTGTTCTGCCAAAGGTTGTGGGATAGACTCTGAGGCAAGGCCCATGGACTCTGTATGGCTGCATGTAATTGCCTAGTCCAATGGATGGGGTTGCCTCTGAGTTTCCATTGGATTGATAGGCCAGGTACTGTCTTTTGCTTTCGTTTGGCCATGTTGTGTGCGCAGTCACTAGGATTATGTGAATTAATGTAGAATCTGTTTTCCACTTCTCTGTGTTGGTGTATTGGTAGGATCTTTGCTTGGGCTGCGAGAAGTTGTGGGTTTGACTCTGAGGCAAGGCCCATGGACTTTTTATGGCTGCATGTAATTGCCTAGTCCAATGGACTGTGTTGCCTATGAGTTTCCATTGGATTGATAGGCCAGGTATGGACTTTTGCTTTCGTTTGGCCATGTTGTGTGCGCAGTCACTAGGATTATGTGAATTAATGTAGAGGCAGGTTCACATTTCTCTGTGTTGGTGTAGTGGTAAGCTCTTTGCTTGAGCTGCGAGAGGTTGTGAGTTCGACTTTGAGGCAAGGCCCATGGACTTTGTATGGCTGCATGTTATTGCCTAGTCCAATGGACTGTGTTGCCTATGAGTTTCCATTGGATTGATAAGTCAGGTACTGTCTTTTGCTTTTGTTTAGCCATGTTGTGTGCGCAGTCGGTAGGATTATGTGAATTAATGTAGAATCAGTTTCCCACTTCTCTGTATTGGTGTAGTGGTAGGCTCTTTGCTTGGCTGCAAGAGGTTGTGGGTTTGACTCTGAAGCAAGGCCCATGGACTTTGTATGTCTCCATGTAATTGTCTAGTCCAATGGACTGTGTTGCCTATGAGTTTCCATTGGATTGATAGGCCAGGTACTGTCTTTTGCTTTTGTTTGGCCATGTTGTGTGCGCAGTCACTAGGATTATGTGAATTAATGTAGAGTCAGTTCCCAACTTCTCTGTGTTGGTTTAGTGGTAGGCTCTTTGCTTGTTCTCCAAGAGGTTGTGGGTTCGACTCTGAGGCAAGGCCCATGAACTTTGTATGGCTGCATGTATTTGCCTAGTCTAATGGACTGTGTTGCCTATGAGTTTCCATTGGATTGATAGGCCAGATAATGTATTTTGCATTTGTTTCGCAATGTTGTGTGCACAGTCACTAGGATTATGTGAACTAATGTAAACTCAAAAGAACCAATTGAATGACCAAAAAGTAAAGATAGCTACACTCATTTAAGCAGTAAGAACCTATAAAGATGTGAGTGAACCAGCCAATATAAAAGTATATAATCTTTATTGAAAAATTTGTTAAAAGACAAACACATAAAACAGACAATGATGAGGACACATACAATTAACCTCAGGTGAACCAAAATATACAAGCAATAAATAGCATAAGTGCATAATGGTCATGTATCGGAAAAAAAGTGCACCAAAAAAGGGGTGCTGTCCAAGTTTCTTTGAAGAGCCAATAGTCTTTAGGTAGATGAAGAGTGTCCCAAAGAACACCAATAAGGTGGAACTATATTAAATTTCAAGCTAAACAAAGCTTTTTTCTTCATTCAAGACTAAATGTATGAGAGCCACAATCCTATTGCTACAAAACGTGGCATATAACAGGGGAAACAAAGAATACATGTGTCTATGATATTAACAGGATATAATCCTATAAGATGCAAACATAATAGTTTATAAAAAGCAAATCCTGAATGGATCAGGTGGTATAACCACAACAATGTTTCCAAATGCCTACAGTCCCAAACAGGGGAGAAGCAGGATCTCAACCATACATATAAAGAAAAGGCAGAAACTGACACAGACCAGGAAGATAATAACCTGAGGATAAAGGTACCCCGACACGTGTTTCCCCTTGGAAGAAGCTTTTCTGCGAAACACGTGTCGGGGTACCTTTATCCTCAGGTTATTATCTTCCTGGTCTGTGTCTTTGTGGGCTTGCCACTCAGTGCTAAGGTTGGTTCTTATGGCTGACTTTGTTCCCTTGTAGGGGCAAATTACTGTGGTATTGCAGCCATGCTGCCTTTCTGTGGGCTATAGTACTGGGAATATGGCTTTTTAGTCTGGGCCCTGTAACACCCTTCTGGTGTGTGTTTTTGTGGATTCACCACAGTGTTTGGGTCGGTCCTATGGCTGACTCTGTTTCCTTGTAAAGGTATAGTACTGTGGTAATACAGCCATTCCGCCCTTCTATCTGATTATAACACTGGGAATATGGCCTCCTAGTCCAGCCCTGTGAAAAAAGTGTTATATTTTGACACTTGTGTCAGTTTCTCCCTTTTCTTTATATGTATGGTTGAGATCCTGCTTCTCCCCTGTTTGGGACTGTAGGCATTTGGAAACATTGTTGTGGTTATACCACCTGATCCATTCAGGATTTGCTTTTTGTAAACTATTATGTTTGCATCTTATAGGATTATATCCTGTTAATATCATAGACACATGTATTCTTTGTTTCCCCTGTTATATGCCACGTTTTGTAGCAATAGGATTGTGGCTCTCATACATTTAGTCTTGAATGAAGAAAAAAGCTTTGTTTAGCTTGAAATTTAATATAGTTCCACCTTATTGGTGTTCTTTGGGACACTCTTCATCTACCTAAAGACTATTGGCTCTTCAAAGAAACTTGGACAGCACCCCTTTTTTGGTGCACTTTTTTTCCGATACATGACCATTATGCACTTATGCTATTTATTGCTTGTATATTTTGGTTCACCTGAGGTTAATTGTATGTGTCCTCATCATTGTCTGTTTTATGTGTTTGTCTTTTAACAAATTTTTCAATAAAGATTATATACTTTTATATTGGCTGGTTCACTCACATCTTTATAGGTTCTTAATGTAAACTCAGTTTCCATCTTGTCTGTGTTGGTGTAGTGGTAGGCTCTTTGCTTGGGCTGCGAGAAATTGTGGGTTTGACTCAGAGGCAAAGCCCATGGACTTTGTATGGCTGCATGTAATTGTTTAGTCCAATGGACTGTGTTGCCTATGAGTTTCCATTGGCTTGATAGGCCAGGTAATGTCTTTTGCTTTTGTTTGGCCATGTTGTGTGCGCAGTCTCTAGGAATATGTGAATTAATGTAGACGCACCTTCCTACTTTTTTGTGTTGGTGTAGTTGTAAGCTCTTTGCTTGTTCTGCCAGAGGTTGTGGGTTTGACTCTGAGGCAAGGCCCATGGACTTTGTATGGCTGCATGTAATTGCCTAGTCCAATGTACTATGTTGTATATGAGTTTCCATTGGATTGATAGGCCAGGGACTGTCTTTTGCTTTTGTTTGGCCATGTTGTGTGCGCAGTCACTAGGATTATGTGAATTTATGTTGAGTCAGTTTCGCTCTTCTCTGTGTTGGTGTAGTGGTAGGCTCTTTGCTTGGGCTACAAGAGGTTGTGGGTTCGACTCTGAGGCAAGGCCCATGGACTTTGTATGGCTGCATGTAATTGCCTAGTCCAATTGATTGCTTTGCCTATGAGTTTCTATTGGATTGATAGGCCAGGTACTGTCTTTTGCTTTTGTTTGGCCATGTTGTGTGCGCAATCACTAGGATTATGTGAATTAATGTAGAATCAGTTTTTCACTTCTCTGTGTTGGTGTATTGGTAGGCTCTTTGCTTGGGCTACGAGAGGTTGTGGGTTCGACTCTGGGGCAAGGCCCATGGGCTTTGTATGGCTGCATTTAATTGCCTATGATAATGTACTGTGTTGCCTATGAGTTTCCATTGGATTGATAGGCCAGGTATTGTCTTTTGTTTGGCCATGTTGTGTGCGCAGTCGGTAGGATTATGTGAATTAATGTAGAATCAGTTTCCCACTTATCTGTGTTGGTGTAGTGGTAGGCTCTTTGCTTGGCTGCTAGAGGTTGTGGGTTTGACTCTGAGGCAAGGCCCATGGACTTTGTATGTCTCCATGTAATTGTCTAGTTCAATGGACTGTGTTGCCTATGAGTTTCCATTGGCTTGATAGGCCAGGTAATGTCTTTTGCTTTTGTTTCCCCATGTTGTGTGCGCAGTCACTAGGATTATGTGAATTAATGTAGAATCGGTTTCCAACTTCTCTGTGTTGGTTTAGTGGTAGGCTCTTTGCTTGTTCTCCAAGAAGTTGTGGGTTCGACTCTGAGGCAAGGCCCATGAACTTTGTATGGCTGCATGTATTTGCCTAGTCTAATGGACTGTGTTGCCTATGAGTTTCCATTGGATTGATAGGCCAGGTATTGTCTTTTGTTTGGCCATGTTGTGTGCGCAGTCACTAGGATTATGTGAATTAATGTAGAATCCGTTTCCCACTTCCCTGTGTTGGTCTAGTGGAAGCTGCTTTGCTTGGCTGCGAGAGGTTGTGGGTTTGACTCTGCGGCATGGCCCATGGACTTTGTATGGCTGCATGTAATCGCCTAGTTCAATGGACTGTGTTGCCTATGAGTTTCCATTGGCCTGATAGGCCAGGTAATGTCTTTTGATTTTGTTTGGCCATGTTGTGTGCGCATTCACTAGGATTATGTGAATTAATGTAGATGCAGCTTCCTACTTCTTTGTGTTGGTGTGGTTGTAGGCTCTTTGTTTGTTCTGCCAAAGGTTGTGGGATAGACTCTGAGGCAAGGCCCATGGACTCTGTATGGCTGCATGTAATTGCCTAGTCCAATGGATGGGGTTGCCTCTGAGTTTCCATTGGATTGATAGGCCAGGTACTGTCTTTTGCTTTCGTTTGGCCATGTTGTGTGCGCAGTCACTAGGATTATGTGAATTAATGTAGAATCTGTTTTCCACTTCTCTGTGTTGGTGTATTGGTAGGATCTTTGCTTGGGCTGCGAGAAGTTGTGGGTTTGACTCTGAGGCAAGGCCCATGGACTTATTATGGCTGCATGTAATTGCCTAGTCCAATGGACTGTGTTGCCTATGAGTTTCCATTGGATTGATAGGCCAGGTATGGACTTTTGCTTTCGTTTGGCCATGTTGTGTGCGCAGTCACTAGGATTATGTGAATTAATGTAGAGGCAGGTTCACATTTCTCTGTGTTGGTGTAGTGGTAAGCTCTTTGCTTGAGCTGCGAGAGGTTGTGAGTTCGACTTTGAGGCAAGGCCCATGGACTTTGTATGGCTGCATGTTATTGCCTAGTCCAATGGACTGTGTTGCCTATGAGTTTCCATTGGATTGATAAGCCAGGTACTGTCTTTTGCTTTTGTTTAGCCATGTTGTGTGCGCAGTCGGTAGGATTATGTGAATTAATGTAGAATCAGTTTCCCACTTCTCTGTATTGGTGTAGTGGTAGGCTCTTTGCTTGGCTGCGAGAGGTTGTGGGTTTGACTCTGAAGCAAGGCCCATGGACTTTGTATGTCTCCATGTAATTGTCTAGTCCAATGGACTGTGTTGCCTATGAGTTTCCATTGGATTGATAGGCCAGGTACTGTCTTTTGCTTTTGTTTGGCCATGTTGTGTGCGCAGTCACTAGGATTATGTGAATTAATGTAGAGTCAGTTCCCAACTTCTCTGTGTTGGTTTAGTGGTAGGCTCTTTGCTTGTTCTCCAAGAGGTTGTGGGTTCGACTCTGAGGCAAGGCCCATGAACTTTGTATGGCTGCATGTATTTGCCTAGTCTAATGGACTGTGTTGCCTATGAGTTTCCATTGGATTGATAGGCCAGATAATGTCTTTTGCATTTGTTTCGCAATGTTGTGTGCACAGTCACTAGGATTATGTGAACTAATGTAAACTCAAAAGAACCAATTGAATGACCAAAAAGTAAAGATAGCTACACTCATTTAAGCAGTAAGAACCTATAAAGATGTGAGTGAACCAGCCAATATAAAAGTATATAATCTTTATTGAAAAATTTGTTAAAAGACAAACACATAAAACAGACAATGATGAGGACACATACAATTAACCTCAGGTGAACCAAAATATACAAGCAATAAATAGCATAAGTGCATAATGGTCATGTATCGGAAAAAAAGTGCACCAAAAAAGGGGTGCTGTCCAAGTTTCTTTGAAGAGCCAATAGTCTTTAGGTAGATGAAGAGTGTCCCAAAGAACACCAATAAGGTGGAACTATATTAAATTTCAAGCTAAACAAAGCTTTTTTCTTCATTCAAGACTAAATGTATGAGAGCCACAATCCTATTGCTACAAAACGTGGCATATAACAGGGGAAACAAAGAATACATGTGTCTATGATATTAACAGGATATAATCCTATAAGATGCAAACATAATAGTTTATAAAAAGCAAATCCTGAATGGATCAGGTGGTATAACCACAACAATGTTTCCAAATGCCTACAGTCCCAAACAGGGGAGAAGCAGGATCTCAACCATACATATAAAGAAAAGGCAGAAACTGACACAAGTGTCAAAATATAACACTTTTTTCACAGGGCTGGACTAGGAGGCCATATTCCCAGTGTTATAATCAGATAGAAGGGCGGAATGGCTGCATTACCACAGTACTATACCTTTACAAGGAAACAGAGTCAGCCATAGGACCGACCCAAACACTGTGGTGAATCCACAAAAACACACACCAGAAGGGTGTTACAGGGCCCAGACTAAAAAGCCATATTCCCAGTACTATAGCCCACAGAAAGGCAGCATGGCTGCAATACCACAGTAATTTGCCCCTACAAGGGAACAAAGTCAGCCATAAGAACCAACCTTAGCACTGAGTGGCAAGCCCACAAAGACACAGACCAGGAAGATAATAACCTGAGGATAAAGGTACCCCGACACGTGTTTCCCCTTGGAAGAAGCTTTTCTGCGAAACACGTGTCGGGGTACCTTTATCCTCAGGTTATTATCTTCCTGGTCTGTGTCTTTGTGGGCTTGCCACTCAGTGCTAAGGTTGGTTCTTATGGCTGACTTTGTTCCCTTGTAGGGGCAAATTACTGTGGTATTGCAGCCATGCTGCCTTTCTGTGGGCTATAGTACTGGGAATATGGCTTTTTAGTCTGGGCCCTGTAACACCCTTCTGGTGTGTGTTTTTGTGGATTCACCACAGTGTTTGGGTCGGTCCTATGGCTGACTCTGTTTCCTTGTAAAGGTATAGTACTGTGGTAATGCAGCCATTCCGCCCTTCTATCTGATTATAACACTGGGAATATGGCCTCCTAGTCCAGCCCTGTGAAAAAAGTGTTATATTTTGACACTTGTGTCAGTTTCTCCCTTTTCTTTATATGTATGGTTGAGATCCTGCTTCTCCCCTGTTTGGGACTGTAGGCATTTGGAAACATTGTTGTGGTTATACCACCTGATCCATTCAGGATTTGCTTTTTGTAAACTATTATGTTTGCATCTTATAGGATTATATCCTGTTAATATCATAGACACATGTATTCTTTGTTTCCCCTGTTATATGCCACGTTTTGTAGCAATAGGATTGTGGCTCTCATACATTTAGTCTTGAATGAAGAAAAAAGCTTTGTTTAGCTTGAAATTTAATATAGTTCCACCTTATTGGTGTTCTTTGGGACACTCTTCATCTACCTAAAGACTATTGGCTCTTCAAAGAAACTTGGACAGCACCCCTTTTTTGGTGCACTTTTTTTCCGATACATGACCATTATGCACTTATGCTATTTATTGCTTGTATATTTTGGTTCACCTGAGGTTAATTGTATGTGTCCTCATCATTGTCTGTTTTATGTGTTTGTCTTTTAACAAATTTTTCAATAAAGATTATATACTTTTATATTGGCTGGTTCACTCACATCTTTATAGGTTCTTAATGTAAACTCAGTTTCCATCTTGTCTGTGTTGGTGTAGTGGTAGGCTCTTTGCTTGGGCTGCGAGAAATTGTGGGTTTGACTCAGAGGCAAAGCCCATGGACTTTGTATGGCTGCATGTAATTGTTTAGTCCAATGGACTGTGTTGCCTATGAGTTTCCATTGGCTTGATAGGCCAGGTAATGTCTTTTGCTTTTGTTTGGCCATGTTGTGTGCGCAGTCTCTAGGAATATGTGAATTAATGTAGACGCACCTTCCTACTTTTTTGTGTTGGTGTAGTTGTAAGCTCTTTGCTTGTTCTGCCAGAGGTTGTGGGTTTGACTCTGAGGCAAGGCCCATGGACTTTGTATGGCTGCATGTAATTGCCTAGTCCAATGTACTATGTTGTATATGAGTTTCCATTGGATTGATAGGCCAGGGACTGTCTTTTGCTTTTGTTTGGCCATGTTGTGTGCGCAGTCACTAGGATTATGTGAATTTATGTTGAGTCAGTTTCGCTCTTCTCTGTGTTGGTGTAGTGGTAGGCTCTTTGCTTCGGCTACAAGAGGTTGTGGGTTCGACTCTGAGGCAAGGCCCATGGACTTTGTATGGCTGCATGTAATTGCCTAGTCCAATTGATTGCTTTGCCTATGAGTTTCTATTGGATTGATAGGCCAGGTACTGTCTTTTGCTTTTGTTTGGCCATGTTGTGTGCGCAGTCACTAGGATTATGTGAATTAATGTAGAATCAGTTTTTCACTTCTCTGTGTTGGTGTATTGGTAGGCTCTTTGCTTGGGCTACGAGAGGTTGTGGGTTCGACTCTGGGGCAAGGCCCATGGGCTTTGTATGGCTGCATTTAATTGCCTATGATAATGTACTGTGTTACCTATGAGTTTCCATTGGATTGATAGGCCAGGACTGTCTTTTGCTTTTGTTTCCCCATGTTGTGTGCGCAGTCACTAGGATTATGTGAATTAATGTAGAGTCGGTTTCCAACTTCTCTGTGTTGGTTTAGTGGTAGGCTCTTTGCTTGTTCTCCAAGAAGTTGTGGGTTCGACTCTGAGGCAAGGCCCATGAACTTTGTATGGCTGCATGTATTTGCCTAGTCTAATGGACTGTGTTGCCTATGAGTTTCCATTGGATTGATAGGCCAGGTATTGTCTTTTGTTTGGCCATGTTGTGTGCGCAGTCGGTAGGATTATGTGAATTAATGTAGAATCCGTTTCCCACTTCTCTGTGTTGGTCTAGTGGAAGCTGCTTTGCTTGGCTGCGAGAGGTTGTGGGTTTGACTCTGCGGCATGGCCCATGGACTTTGTATGGCTGCATGTAATCGCCTAGTTCAATGGACTGTGTTGCCTATGAGTTTCCATTGGCCTGATAGGCCAGGTAATGTCTTTTGCTTTTGTTTGGCCATGTTGTGTGCGCATTCACTAGGATTATGTGAATTAATGTAGACGCAGCTTCCTACTTCTTTGTGTTGGTGTAGTTGTAGGCTCTTTGCTTGTTCTGCCAGAGGTTGTGGGTTTGACTCTGAGGCAAGGCCCATGGACTTTGTGAGGCTGCATGTAATTGCCTAGTCCAATGGACTATGTTGTCTATGAGTTTCCATTGGATTGATAGGCAAGGGACTGTCTTTAGCTTTTGTTTGGCCATGTTGTGTGCGCAGTCACTAGGATTATGTGAATTTATGTTGAGTCAGTTTCGCACTTCTCTGTGTTGGTGTAGTGGTAGGCTCTTTGCTTGGGCTGTGAGAGGTTGTGGGTTTGACTCTGAGGCAAGGCCCATGGACTTTGTATGGCTGCATGTAATTGCCTAGTCCAATGGATTGATAGGCCAGGTACTGTCTTTTGTTTTCGTTTGGCCATGTTTTGTGCGCAGTCACTAGGATTATGTGAGTTAATGTAGAGACAGTTTCATACTTCTCTGTGTTGCTGAAGTGGTAGGCTTTTTTGTTGGGCTGCGAGAGGTTGTGAGTTCGACTCTGAGGCAAGGCCCATGGACTTTGTATGGCTGCATGTAATTGCATAGTCCAATGGACTGCGTTACCTATGAGTTTCCATTGGATTGATAGGCCAGGTGCTTTCTTTTGCTTTTGTTTGGCCATGTTGTGTGCGCAGTCACTAGGAATATGTGAATTAATGTAGAGTCAGTTTCACATTTCTCTGTGTTGGTGTAGTGTTAGGCTCTTTGCTTGGGCTGCGAGAGGTTGTGGGTTTGACTCTGAGGCAAGGCCCATGGACTTTTTATGGCTGCATGTAATTGCCTAGTCCAATGGACTGTGTTGCCTATGAGTTTCCATTGGATTGATAGGCCAGGTACTGTCTTTTGTTTTCGTTTGGCCATGTTGTGTGCGCACTCACTAGGATTATGTGAACTAATGTAAACTCAGTTTTCCACTTCTCTGTGTTGGTGTATTTGTAGGCTCTTTGCTTGGCTGCGAGAGGTTGTGGGTTTGACTCTGAGACAAGGCCCATGGACTTTGTATGTCTCCAGGTAATTGTCTAGTCCAATGGACTGTGTTGCCTATGAGTTTCCATTGGATTGATGGGCCAGGTACTGTCTTTTGCTTTTGTTTGGCCATGTTGTGTGCGCAGTCACTAGGATTATGTGAATTAATGTAGAGTCAGGTTCACACTTCTCTGTGTTGCTGTAGTGGTAGGCTTTTTTCTTGGGCTGCGAGAGGTTGTGAGTTCGACTCTGAGGCAAGGCCCATGGACTTTGTATGGCTGCATGTTATTGCCTAGTCCAATGGACTATGTTACCCATGAGTTTCAATTGGAATGATAGGCCAGGTACTGTCTTTTGCTTTTGTTTGGCCATGTTGTGTGCGCAGTCACTAGGATTATGTGAATTAATGTAGAATCATTCTTCTACTTCTCTGTGCTCCCTCTCGCAGCTCAAGCAAAGAGCCTACCACTACACCAACACAGAGAAATGTAAACCTGACTCTACATTATTTCACATAATCCTAGTGACTGCGCACACAACATGGCCAAACGAAAACAAAAGACAGTAACTGGCCTATCAATCCAATAGAAACTCATAGGCAACACAGTCCATTGGACAGGGATTAGAGAGGGTGGTCCTTGTGGTGGACTGCAGGTATGGAGAGCTGTTGTCATCGTATTAAATAGATAAGAATGATTATATGTATTGTAGAAATGTCTCCTATCATGTTCCCTAATTTTTTATTATGTCCACATCCTGGTCCCCATCTTGGACATCATAACAAACGTGCACTTTTTTGTTTAATTTACACATTGGACCATAGGAAAAATGACACTACAGCTACAGAGGTGACCGTCTGATAGCCCAGCTCGACTATCCATCTCTACTGAAGACCCTTTCAGCTTTTTGAGAGTTGGGTGGAGAACATCATCTCTGAAAATAGGGTCCCACAGCTGCACCCCATCAGTGTGAGCAGGACTCTTAGGACTCTTAGAAGAGTCAATGCTCTGAGACCATGGGGGGCGCTTAGCCCCCTCTCCTCGTTACTGAGGATGATTTCACTTTTCAGGGAATAGAGAGGGTGGTCCTTGTGGTGGACTGCAGGTATGGAGAGCTGTTGTCATCGTATTAGATAGATAAGAATGATTATATGTATTGTAGAAATGTCTCCTATCATGTTCCCTATTTTTTTATTATGTCCACATCCTGGTCCCCATCTTGGAAATCATAACAAACGTGCACTTTTTTGTTTAATTTACAAATTGGACAATAGGAAAAATGACACTACAGCTACAGAGGTGACCGTCTGATAGCCCAGCTCGACTATCCATCTCTACTGAAGACCCTTTCAGCTTTTTGAGAGTTGGGTGGAGGACATCATCTCTGAAAATAGGGTCCCACAGCTTCACCACATCAGTGTGAGCAGGACTCTTAGGACTCTTAGAAGAGTCAATGCTCTGGTACCATGGGGGGCGCTTGGCCCCCTCTCTTCGTCACTGAGGATGATTTCATTTTTCAGGGATTAGAGAGGGTGGTCCTTGTGGTGGACTGCAGGTATGGAGAGCTGTTGTCATCGTATTAGATTGATAAGAATGATTATATGTATTGTAGAAATGTCTCCTATCATGTTCCCTAATTTTTTATTATGTCCACATCCTGGTCCCCATCTTGGACATCATAACAAACATGCACTTTTTTGTTTAATTTACACATTGGACCATAGGAAAAATGACACTACAGCTACAGAGGTGACCGTCTGATAGCCCAGCTCGACTATCCATCTCTACTGAAGACCCTTTCAGCTTTTTGAGAGTTGGGTGGAGGACATCATCTCTGAAAATAGGGTCCCACAGCTGCACCCCATCAGTGTGAGCAGGACTCTTAGGACTCTTAGAAGAGTTAATGCTCTGAGACCATGGGGGCGCTTAGCCCCCTCTCTTCGTCACTGAGGATGATTTCATTTTTCAGGGATTAGAGAGGGTGGTCCTTGTGGTGGACTGCAGGTATGGAGAGCTGTTGTCATCGTATTAGATAGATAAGAATGATTATATGTATTGTAGAAATGTCTCCTATCATGTTCCCTAATTTTTTATTATGTCCACATCCTGGTCCCCATCTTGGACATCATAACAAACGTGCACTTTTTTGTTTAATTTACACATTGGACCATAGGAAAAATGACACTACAGCTACAGAGGTGACCGTCTGATAGCCCAGCTCGACTATCCATCTCTACTGAAGACCCTTTCAGCTTTTTGAGAGTTGGGTGGAGGACATCATCTCTGAAAATAGGGTCCCACAGCTGCACCCCATCAGTGTGAGCAGGACTCTTAGGACTCTTAGAAGAGTCAATGCTCTGAGACCATTGGGGGCACTTAGCCCCCTCTCTTCGTCACTGAGGATGATTTCATTTTTCAGGGATTAGAGAGGGTGGTCCTTGTGGTGGACTGCAGGTATGGAGAGCTGTTATCATCGTATTAGATAGATAAGAATGATTATATGTATTGTAGAAATGTCTCCTATCATGTTCCCTAATTTTTTATTATGTCCACATCCTGGTCCCCATCTTGGACATCATAACAAACGTGCACTTTTTTGTTTAATTTACACATTGGACCATAGGAAAAATGACACTACAGCTACAGAGGTGACCGTCTGATAGCCCAGCTCGACAATCCATCTCTACTGAAGACCCTTTCAGCTTTTTGAGAGTTGGGTGGAGGACATCATCTCTGAAAATAGGGTCCCACAGCTGCACCCCATCAGTGTGAGCAGGACTCTTAGGACTCTTAGAAGAGTCAATGCTCTGAGACCATGGGGGGCGCTTAGCCCCCTCTCTTCGTCACTGAGGATGATTTCATTTTTCAGGGATTAGAGAGGGTGGTCCTTGTGGTGGACTGCAGGTATGGAGAGCTGTTGTCATCGTATTAAATAGATAAGAATGATTATATGTATTGTAGAAATGTCTCCTATCATGTTCCCTAATTTTTTATTATGTCCACATCCTGGTCCCCATCTTGGACATCATAACAAACGTGCACTTTTTTGTTTAATTTACACATTGGACCATAGGAAAAATGACACTACAGCTACAGAGGTGACCGTCTGATAGCCCAGCTCGACTATCCATCTCTACTGAAGACCCTTTCAGCTTTTTGAGAGTTGGGTGGAGGACATCATCTCTGAAAATAGGGTCCCACAGCTGCACCCCATCAGTGTGAGCAGGACTCTTAGGACTCTTAGAAGAGTCAATGTTTTGAGACCATGGGGGGCGCTTAGCCCCCTCTCTTCGTCACTGAGGATGATTTCACTTTTCAGGGAATAGTGAGGGTGGTCCTTGTGGTGGACTGCAGTTATGGAGAGCTGTTGTCATCGTATTAGATAGATAAGAATGATTATATGTATTGTAGAAATGTCTCCTATCATGTTCCCTATTTTTTTATTATGTCCACATCCTGGTCCCCATCTTGGAAATCATAACAAACGTGCACTTTTTTGTTTAATTTACACATTGGACCATAGGAAAAATGACACTACAGCTACAGAGGTGACCGTCTGGTAGCCCAGCTCGACTATCCATCTCTACTGAAGACCCTTTCAGCTTTTTGAGAGTTGGGTGGAGGACATCATCTCTTAAAATAGGGTCCCACAGCTGCACCCTATCAGTGTAAGCAGGACTCTTAGGACTCTTAGAAGAGTCAATGCTCTAAAACCATGGGGGGCGCTTAGCCCCCTCTCTTCGTCCCTGAGGATGATTTCATTTTTCAGGGATTAGAGAGGGTGGTCCTTGTGGTGGACTGCAGGTATGGAGAGCTGTTGTCATCGTATTAGATAGATAAGAATGATTATATGTATTGTAGAAATGTCTCCTATCATGTTCCCTAATTTTTTATTATGTCCACATCCTGGTCCCCATCTTGGACATCATAACAAACGTGCACTTTTTTGTTTAATTTACACATTGGACCATAGGAAAAATGACACTACAGCTACAGAGGTGACCGTCTGATAGCCCAGCTCGACTATCCATCTCTACTGAAGACCCTTTCAGCTTTTTGAGAGTTGGGTGGAGGACATCATCTCTGAAAATAGGGTCCCACAGCTGCACCCCATCAGTGTGAGCAGGACTCTTAGGACTCTTAGAAGAGTCAATGCTCTAAAACCATGGGGGGCGCTTAGCCCCCTCTCTTCGTCCCTGAGGATGATTTCATTTTTCAGGGATTAGAGAGGGTGGTCCTTGTGGTGGACTGCAGGTATGGAGAGCTGTTGTCATCGTATTAGATAGATAAGAATGATTATATGTATTGTAGAAATGTCTCCTATCATGTTCCCTAATTTTTTATTATGTCCACATCCTGGTCCCCATCTTGGACATCATAACAAACGTGCACTTTTTTGTTTAATTTACACATTGGACCATAGGAAAAATGACACTACAGCTACAGAGGTGACCGTCTGATAGCCCAGCTCGACTATCCATCTCTACTGAAGACCCTTTCAGCTTTTTGAGAGTTGGGTGGAGGACATCATCTCTGAAAATAGGGTCCCACAGCTGCACCCCATCAGTGTGAGCAGGACTCTTAGGACTCTTAGAAGAGTTAATGCTCTGAGACCATGGGGGCGCTTAGCCCCCTCTCTTCGTCACTGAGGATGATTTCATTTTTCAGGGATTAGAGAGGGTGGTCCTTGTGGTGGACTGCAGGTATGGAGAGCTGTTGTCATCGTATTAGATAGATAAGAATGATTATATGTATTGTAGAAATGTCTCCTATCATGTTCCCTAATTTTTTATTATGTCCACATCCTGGTCCCCATCTTGGACATCATAACAAACGTGCACTTTTTTGTTTAATTTACACATTGGACCATAGGAAAAATGACACTACAGCTACAGAGGTGACCGTCTGATAGCCCAGCTCGACTATCCATCTCTACTGAAGACCCTTTCAGCTTTTTGAGAGTTGGGTGGAGGACATCATCTCTGAAAATAGGGTCCCACAGCTGCACCCCATCAGTGTGAGCAGGACTCTTAGGACTCTTAGAAGAGTCAATGCTCTGAGACCATTGGGGGCACTTAGCCCCCTCTCTTCATCACTGAGGATGATTTCATTTTTCAGGGATTAGAGAGGGTGGTCCTTGTGGTGGACTGCAGGTATGGAGAGCTGTTGTCATCGTATTAGATAGATAAGAATGATTATATGTATTGTAGAAATGTCTCCTATCATGTTCCCTAATTTTTTATTATGTCCACATCCTGGTCCCCATCTTGGACATCATAACAAACGTGCACTTTTTTGTTTAATTTACACATTGGACCATAGGGAAAATGAAACTACAGCTACAGAGGTGACCGTCTGATAGCCCAGCTCGACTATGCATCTCTACTGAAGACCCTTTCAGCTTTTTGAGAGTTGGGTGGAGGACATCATCTCTGAAAATAGGGTCCCACAGCTGCACCCCATCAGTGTGAGCAGGACTCTTAGGACTCCTAGACCCTTTCAGCTTTTTGAGAGTTGGGTGGAGGACATCATCTCTGAAAATAGGGTCCCACAGCTGCACCCCATCAGTGTGAGCAGGACTCTTAGGACTCTTAGAAGAGTCAATGCTCTGAGACCATTGGGGGCACTTAGCCCCCTCTCTTCATCACTGAGGATGATTTCATTTTTCAGGGATTAGAGAGGGTGGTCCTTGTGGTGGACTGCAGATATGGAGAGCTGTTATCATCGTATTAGATAGATAAGAATGATTATATGTATTGTAGAAATGTCTCCTATCATGTTCCCTAATTTTTTATTATGTCCACATCCTGGTCCCCATCTTGGACATCATAACAAACGTGCACTTTTTTGTTTAATTTACACATTGGACCATAGGAAAAATGACACTACAGCTACAGAGGTGACCGTCTGATAGCCCAGCTCGACTATCCATCTCTACTGAAGACCCTTTCAGCTTTTTGAGAGTTGGGTGGAGGACATCATCTCTGAAAATAGGGTCCCACAGCTGCACCCCATCAGTGTGAGCAGGACTCTTAGGACTCTTAGAAGAGTCACTGCTCTGAGACCATGGGGGGCGCTTAGCCCCCTCTCTTCGTCACTGAGGATGATTTCATTTTTCAGGGATTAGAGAGGGTGGTCCTTGTAGTGGACTGCAGGTATGGAGAGCTGTTGTCATCGTATTAAATAGATAAGAATGATTATATGTATTGTAGAAATGTCTCCTATCATGTTCCCTAATTTTTTATTATGTCCACATCCTGGTCCCCATCTTGGACATCATAACAAACGTGCACTTTTTTGTTTAATTTACACATTGGACCATAGGAAAAATGACACTACAGCTACAGAGGTGACCGTCTGATAGCCCAGCTCGACTATCCATCTCTACTGAAGACCCTTTCAGCTTTTTGAGAGTTGGGTGGAGAACATCATCTCTGAAAATAGGGTCCCACAGCTGCACCCCATCAGTGTGAGCAGGACTCTTAGGACTCTTAGAAGAGTCAATGCTCTGAGACCATGGGGGGCGCTTAGCCCCCTCTCCTCGTCACTGAGGATGATTTCACTTTTTAGGGAATAGAGAGGGTGGTCCTTGTGGTGGACTGCAGGTATGGAGAGCTGTTGTCATCGTATTAGATAGATAAGAATGATTATATGTATTGTAGAAATGTCTCCTATCATGTTCCCTATTTTTTTATTATGTCCACATCCTGGTCCCCATCTTGGAAATCATAACAAACGTGCACTTTTTTGTTTAATTTACAAATTGGACCATAGGAAAAATGACACTACAGCTACAGAGGTGACCGTCTGATAGCCCAGCTCGACTATCCATCTCTACTGAAGACCCTTTCAGCTTTTTGAGAGTTGGGTGGAGGACATCATCTCTGAAAATAGGGTCCCACAGCTGCACCCCATCAGAGTGAGCAGGAATCTTAGGACTCTTAGAAGAGTCAATGCTCTGAGACCATGGGGGGCGCTTAGCCCCCTCTCTTCGTCACTGAGGATGATTTCATTTTTCAGGGATTAGAGAGAGTGGTCCTTGTGGTGGACTGCAGGTATGGAGAGCTGTTGTGATCGTATTAGATAGATAAGAATGATTATATGTATTGTAGAAATGTCTTCAGTAGAGATGGATAGTCGAGCTGGGCTATCAGACGGTCACCTCTGTAGCTGTAGTGTCATTTTTCCTATGGTACAATGTGTAAATTAAACAAAAAAGTGCACGTTTGTTATGATGTCCAAGATGGGGACCAGGATGTGGACATAATAAAAAATTAGGGAACATGATAGGAGACATTTCTACAATACATATAATCATTCTTATCTATCTAATACGATGACAACAGCTCTCCATACCTGCAGTCCACCACAAGGACCACCCTCTCTAATCCCTGAAAAATGAAATCATCCTCAGTGACGAAGAGAGGGGGCTAAGCGCCCCCATGGTCTCAGAGCATTAACTCTTCTAAGAGTCCTAAGGGCATTTCGCGCATAAATGAAATGATCACATTTTTCTCCAAAACTATAACAGATGCAAGCTTGTCCTGTTTGGTGGAGATAATATTTAATAAAATAAGTAGAAACCTACTAAAAGTTTTGTTTGTTTATATTGCAATCCTGAGATAATCGTCTCCATGCTCCAAATCCATTTTAAAGCCATTTCAAAGGCATTTCACGCATAAATGAAATGATCACATTTTTCTCCAAAACTATAACACATGCAAGCTTGTCCTGTTTGGTGGAGATGATATTTAATAAAATAAGTAGAAATCCACTAAAAGTTTTGTTTGGTTATCTTGCAATCCCAAGATAATCGTCTCCATGCTCCAAATCCATTTTAAAGCCATTTTTAAGGCATTTCGCGCATAAATGAAATGATCACATTTTTCTCCAAAACTATAACAGATGCAAGCTTGTCCTGTTTGGTGGAGATAATATTTAATAAAATAAGTAGAAATCTACTAAAAGTTTTGTTTGTTTATATTGCCATCCTGAGATAATCGTCTCCATGCTCCAAATCCATTTTAAAGCCATTTCAAAGGCATTTTGCGCATAAATGAAATGATCACATTTTTCTCCAAAACTATAACACATGCAAGCTTGTCCTGTTTGGTGGAGATGATATTTGGTAAAATAAGTAGAAATCCACTAAAAGTTTTGTTTGGTTATCTTGCAATCCCGAGATAATCGTCTCCATGCTCCAAATCTATTTTAAAGCCATTTCAAAGGCATTGTGCGCATAAATGAAATGATCACATTTTTCTCCAAAACTATAACAGATGCAAGCTTGTCCTGTTTGGTGGGGATAATATTTAATAAAATAAGTAGAAATCCACTAAAAGTTTTGTTTGGTTATCTTGCAATCCCGAGATAATCGTCTCCATGCTCCAAATCCATTTTAAAGCCATTTTTAAGGCATTTCGCGCATAAATGAAATGATCACATTTTTCTCCAAAACTATAACAGATGGAAGCTCGTCCTGTTTGGAGGGGATAATATTTAATAAAATAAGTAGAAATCCACTAAAAGTTTTGTTTGGTTATATTGCAATCCCGAGATAATCGTCTCCATGCTTCAAATCCATTTAAAAGCCATTTTGAAGGCATTTCACGCATAAATGAAATGATCACATTTTTCTTCAAAACTAAAACAGATGCAAGCTTGTCCTGTTTGGTAGAGATGATATTTAATAAAATATGTAGAAATCCACTAAAAGTTTTGTTTGGTTATCTTGCAATCCCGAGATAATCGTCTCCATGCTTCAAAACTATTTTAAAGCCATTTTTAAGGCATTTCGCGCATACATGAAATGATCACATTTTTCTCCAAAACTATAACAGATGCAAGCTTGTCCTGTTTGGTGGAGATAATATTTAATAAAATAAGTAGAAACCTACTAAAAGTTTTGTTTGGCGCCCCCCATGGTTTTAGAGCATTGACTCTTCTAAGAGTCCTAAGAGTCCTGCTTACACTGATGGGGTGCAGCTGTGGGACCCTATTTTAAGAGATGATGTCCTCCACCCAACTCTCAAAAAGCTGAAAGGGTCTTCAGTAGAGATGGATAGTCGAGCTGGGCTATCAGACGGTCACCTCTGTAGCTGTAGTGTCATTTTTCCTATGGTCCAATGTGTAAATTAAACAAAAAAGTGCACGTTTGTTATGATGTCCAAGATGGGGACCAGGATGTGGACATAATAAAAAATTAGGGAACATGATAGGAGACATTTCTACAATACATATAATCATTCTTATCTATCTAATACGATCACAACAGCTCTCCATTCCTGCAGTCCACCACAAGGACCACTCTCTCTAATCCCTGAAAAATGAAATCATCCTCAGTGACGAAGAGAGGGGGCTAAGCGCCCCCCATGGTCTCAGAGCATTGACTCTTCTAAGAGTCCTAAGAGTCCTGCTCACACTGATGGGGTGCAGCTGTGGGACCCTATTTTCAGAGATGATGTCCTCCACCCAACTCTCAAAAAGCTGAAAGGGTCTTCAGTAGAGATGGATAGTCGAGCTGGGCTATCAGACGGTCACCTCTGTAGCTGTAGTGTCATTTTTCCTATGGTCCAATGTGTAAATTAAACAAAAAAGTGCACGTTTGTTATGATTTCCAAGATGGGGACCAGGATGTGGACATAATAAAAAAATAGGGAACATGATAGGAGACATTTCTACAATACATATAATTATTCTTATCTATCTAATACGATGACAACAGCTCTCCATACCTGCAGTCCACCACAAGGACCACCCTCTCTAATCCCTGAAAAATGAAATCATCCTCAGTGACGAAGAGAGGGGGCTAAGCGCACCCCATGGTCTCAAAACATTGACTCTTCTAAGAGTCCTAAGAGTCCTGCTCACACTGATGGGGTGCAGCTGTGGGACCCTATTTTCAGAGATGATGTCCTCCACCCAACTCTCAAAAAGCTGAAAGGGTCTTCAGTAGAGATGGATAGTCGAGCTGGGCTATCAGACGGTCACCTCTGTAGCTGTAGTGTCATTTTTCCTATGGTCCAATGTGTAAATTAAACAAAAAAGTGCACGTTTGTTATGATTTCCAAGATGGGGACCAGGATGTGGACATAATAAAAAAATAGGGAACATGATAGGAGACATTTCTACAATACATATAATCATTCTTATCTATCTAATACGATGACAACAGCTCTCCATACCTTCAGTCCACCACAAGGACCACCCTCTCTATTCCCTGAAAAGTGAAATCATCCTCAGTGACGAAGAGAGGGGGCTAAGCGCCCCCCATGGTCTCAGAGCATTGACTCTTCTAAGAGTCCTAAGAGTCCTGCTCACACTGATGGGGTGCAGCTGTGGGACCCTATTTTCAGAGATGATGTTCTCCACCAAACTCTCAAAAAGCTGAAAGGGTCTTCAGTAGAGATGGATAGTCGAGCTGGGCTATCAGACGGTCACCTCTGTACCTGTAGTGTCATTTTTCCTATGGTCCAAAGTGTAAATTAAACAAAAAAGTGCACGTTTGTTATGATGTCCAAGATGGGGACCAGGATGTGGACATAATAAAAAATTAGGGAACATGATAGGAGACATTTCTACAATACATATAATCATTCTTATCTATTTAATACGATGACAACAGCTCTCCATACCTGCAGTCCACCACAAGGACCACCCTCTCTAATCCCTGAAAAATGAAATCATCCTTAGTGATGAAGAGAGGGGGCTAAACGCCCCCCATGGTCTCAGAGCATTGACTCTTCTAAGAGTCCTAAGAGTCCTGCTCACACTGATGGGGTGCAGCTGTGGGACCCTATTTTCAGAGATGATGTCCTCCACCCAACTCTCAAAAAGCTGAAAGGGTCTTCAGTAGAGATGGATTGTCGAGCTGGGCTATCAGACGGTCACCTCTGTAGTTGTAGTGTCATTTTTCCTATGGTCCAATGTGTAAATTAAACAAAAAAGTGCACGTTTGTTATGATGTCCAAGATGGGGACCAGGATGTGGACATAATAAAAAATTAGGGAACATGATAGGAGACATTTCTACAATACATATAATCATTCTTATCTATCTAATACGATAACAGCTCTCCATACCTGCAGTCCACCACAAGGACCACCCTCTCTAATCCCTGAAAAATGAAATCATCCTCAGTGACGAAGAGAGGGGGCTAAGTGCCCCCAATGGTCGCAGAGCATTGACTCTTCTAAGAGTCCTAAGAGTCCTGCTCACACTGATGGGGTGCAGCTGTGGGACCCTATTTTCAGAGATGATGTCCTCCACCCAACTCTCAAAAAGCTGAAAGGGTCTTCAGTAGAGATGGATAGTCGAGCTGGGCTATCAGACGGTCACCTCTGTAGCTGTAGTGTCATTTTTCCTATGGTCCAATGTGTAAATTAAACAAAAAAGTGCACGTTTGTTATGATGTCCAAGATGGGGACCAGGATGTGGACATAATAAAAAATTAGGGAACATGATAGGAGACATTTCTACAATACATATAATCATTCTTATCTATCTAATACGATGACAACAGCTCTCCATACCTGCAGTCCACCACAAGGACCACCCTCTCTAATCCCTGAAAAATGAAATCATCCTCAGTGACGAAGAGAGGGGGCCAAGCGCCCCCCATGGTACCAGAGCATTGACTCTTCTAAGAGTCCTAAGAGTCCTGCTCACACTGATGGGGTTAAGCTGTGGGACCCTATTTTCAGAGATGATGTCCTCCACCAGACTCTCAAAAAGCTGAAAGGGTCTTCAGTAGAGATGGATAGTCGAGCTGGGCTATCAGACGGTCACCTATGTAGCTGTAGTGTCATTTTTCCTATGGTCCAATGTGTAAATTAAACAAAAAAGTGCACGTTTGTTATGATGTCCAAGATGGGGACCAGGATGTGGACATAATAAAAAATTAGGGAACATGATAGGAGACATTTCTACAATACATATAATCATTCTTATCTATCTAATACGATGACAACAGCTCTCCATACCTGCAGTCCACCACAAGGACCACCCTCTCTAATCCCTGAAAAATGAAATCATCCTCAGTGACGAAGAGAGGGGGCTAAGTGCCCCCAATGGTCTCAGAGCATTGACTCTTCTAAGAGTCCTAAGAGTCCTGCTCACACTGATGGGGTGCAGCTGTGGGACCCTATTTTCAGAGATGATGTCCTCCACCCAACTCTCAAAAAGCTGAAAGGGTCTTCAGTAGAGATGGATAGTCGAGCTGGGCTATCAGACGGTCACCTCTGTAGCTGTAGTGTCATTTTT